>NW_026068143.1:1034396-1038434 GCF_014885135.2 Alexandromys fortis | reverse complement strand
TACACACACACACACACACACACACACACACACACACACATATATATATTCAATGAAAGGCATGATAGATATATTCAATGAAAGGCATGATAGATATATTCAATGAAAAGTATGATAGATATGAAGAAAAGCAAAGATGCCCCCATTAGCAAATGCTGGAACAAAACTCAAGATTTCATGAATGCTAAGCTAGCATTCTATTAACTAAGTTACAACCCCACCACTTGGTAGTTAATTTTGTATGAAAACTTGTACAAGTTGTTGTTTCTTGTGTTTTGCTCAAGTCCTACTTTAGAGAACATGTATAGAAATGAATAATAAGAGTATGTTATACTAGTAAAAGGAAGATAAAATTTTTGCAATCACAATTTGTTTAAAAATTTCCACTTAGCAGATATTTTGGATTTTACATTATGGCTGAGAATTTTAAAAGAATTCTAACACCTTGGTTTCTAAAGAATGAAACAAAAGGTTTTCTACACTAAATTAAGTGCAAATGTTAGAATTATCTTGCTGTGTGGTAGAGGAAATGATAAAAATACTTAATAGTATCAAAAAGTTTGATTAGATTTTCTTTTCCTTCAACATAAATTGTTCAGGGGACACAATTTCACAATAATGGTGAGAAGCATAGCTGTGGGGCAATGATTATATCCCTGAGAGCTATTTTGTCACTTTTCTCAGTAGGCAAGTAATTAGAGTGTAAGCTATTATCACTGAATTAGAAAATTGTATTGTATACTGCTGAGTTTTGCACTAAATTTTCAAACCAAATGACAACGCATAATCATCAAAAGAAATGTGGATGCAGTTATCTTAGTGGAAAAGGGAATCACAGATGCAAAAATTCAGAATTATCTGACTCAAAGCAACCCATGGAGCATTGGATAATTCAGCATAGGGTTGACAGAAGTGGAAAAGATGTTCAGCTTATCAGTTTTTTTCAAAGCTATATAAGGAGAAAAAGTAAGTTAATGGAACAAAAATCTACCTTGAATAATTAAAACAGAGAACAAGTGACTTTTTTATGAATTCCTGGACTTTATCTACTAATATAATATTAGGTTTTCCCTAATATAAAAGTGCTACTACAACCCATCTAGAAATATAGTACCTGGCCAGTCATGGTTGTATGTGGTGATATTTTGTTTGTGCTGTAACAAATAAAGTTTGCCTAAATATCAGGGTGCTAAGCTAGTCATACTAGTGAATCATAGAGACCAGGCAGTGGTGGCACACAACTTTAATCTCAGCACAGCACAGAGGTAGATAGATTTCTGTGAGTTCAAGACCATCCTGGACTACACAAGATTGAGTCAGTCTCAATGAGAAATGGAACCAGGCAGTGGTGGCTCATACATTTAATCCCAGTTCTTGGGAATCAACCACCTTTTATCCTAGCACTATACAGGTGGAGACCAGAAGGGATATGGCTGAACAGAAGGGAATATAAGGCAGGAAGTGACAGGAGCTCAGTGCATTTAGTCTGAGGATTTGTAGAGATATGTTCCTGCCCTTTTGCTTCTGAAGATTTGGTAGAAGTAAGAACTAGAGGCTGGCTGCTCTGCTTCCCTTATGTTTCCGATTTCACACCCTAATGTTGAACTCAGGTTTTTATTATTAAGGTCAATAAGAATTTGTGCTACAAACAAACAAAAAAAGAATTTGTGCTACATTTCTGGTTCATGGACTTTACAACTGTATAGGCCGATTGATTGCATTTCTCTCTCTTTGCCAATGACATAACCCCTTTAAATCCTATGAGGGCCATTCTTCAGAGAGAAGGCATTCAGGTCAAATCTATCTTGATTCTTCTAAGTCCTGTGTCCAAACTGCATGGTTTCATCAGAGACTTACTTTTTAGTTTTCAAAGATATTCAAAGGTATTGGCAATAGCTTATGTGGTTTTGGAAGACTCTTGGGTTCCCCTAACTAACAAGTTGAAGGAAAGTTTCCTGTCCTTGTCACTGGGATTTTATTTCAAATAATCTACAACTCTGATGGGAATCACTACTTCTACATGTGTTATAACTCTATTTACATACACAAATAAACACACACACATATTTAAATAAACATATATGGAGTTTTCAAACATTCTCACTTTTTTATCTTCTTACTCTTGATTTGTATTATACTTGTTCCTCCCTAGTTAAAAGTCTCTATATCAAGTTAGTCCCTACATTTTTTTTCCATTTTGCCCTTCATAGTATCTAAGTGGCAATGGCAGAAACAATGTAGTTTTAAAAGTTGGGAAAGCTAATCTAGGTGAATTTTGCATATGTTTATTTTATTTAAATAAATTTCTCCATTCCTGTCCTCCCTCAAACTCCTCCCATATCTCCTCCAATACATCTCAAATCCAGGTTCCATTTTACTATTTTTAGTATTGAACACAAACATGCATGTAAGTGTTCACATAGAGAAACATACAAATAAATGTACAAATACCACCTGCTGAGTTCATTCAGTGTTATTTGTATGTATGTCAACCAATTATCATAGAGAAATCAATTAGGGGCCTCATCCCTGGGAAGGCTGATAGAGATAATTTGATCAGTATTTTTTGTTTGTTTGTTTCCAGAAAACTTTCGTGTTAACAAAAACAATGAATGAAATTAAGATCCCATTGCACAATCTATTTTTGTATATTTTTAGTTCTAACTCCATTTTCTGTTATATTGTCATAAGCTTTGTTTCTATGTAGACCTTAAACTCTAAAAATATTATTTTTTCTAATTAATCACCTTCATATATATTAAAAACAAAAGATATTTCTGTGGATCTCTGTCATTGTTTATAGGGACAAATTACTCTCTAAAATCTGTTTTCTTCTACCTGAGGAGATGTAATTAGCATTTCTTTCTAAGGTGTCAGATAGAAATGTTCTTAGATTCTTTGTCTTCTAAATTTGCCTATAAATAACTACTCTTTCCCAACTGTATACAACTTAGTGCTTTTTAGTGTGCTCTCAGAATTGTGTAACTATTAAGTTCCTGCATTCTGAACATTTTTTTATAAATTGCTCTGTAAGAATTTCAGATACAGCCTACACTTCCTGGTCATCCTGCAGGGGCTATGCTGCCCTATACCTCCTCTCTCTTCCTATCCCACCGAGCTTGCATCCACAACCCTCCCCCCCTCCATCTGACTCCCTCCCATCTTTGACCACATAACATCTCCCAGCTCAGCCTGTTTAGGCGTTGGGGAATGAGTCTGAATGGGGAGGGCAACCAGGAGGGTGGTAGCTCCTTTATCTCAATACCCTGCCTGCAGCAAGCAAGGTAGGCCATTTGTTTACAAGCCACCCAAGCAGAAAAGAGATCAGATCCGGGCACCAGGAGAGACATTGGGCTTACATCCACAACCCACCCAGAGGGGTGCTGAGGAGTTCCATCTGGACGGTCGTCCATGTTTGGGTGCTGAGGAGTTCCAGCTTGCCTGGACGGTCCCTGCTTTTACACTAAAGAGATACACCCAGAGATTCAGTCACAGCAAAGACTAGACCAAGACACCAAGCCTCTCCTGACTCCATTTGAAAGAGGAGATGGGAAGGCGCCAATGCAAGACTTCCTCCAACAACCTGAAAGTCAACACAACATCACCAGAATCAAGGGATCCCGAATTAAGAAGAATTGTACACCCTACTCCAGAAGAATTAGAAGAAATCAACTTAAAAGTGAATTATATGAAAATAATAGAAGGCCTTAAACAGGAGGTGAAAAACTGCTATAAACAAGTAGAGATTACAAACAAAAAGGTAGAGGAAATAAAAAAATCGCTCAAAGATACCCAAGAAAACCAAGAGAAACAAGAAAAAGCAATCAAACAGGTAAGGGAAGCGGTTCAAGACTTGAAGAATGAAATGGAAGTAATGAAGAAAACAAAAACCAAGGGAAAGTTGGAGATGGAAAATCTGGGTAAACGAACAGGAACTACAGAGACAAGTACTACCAACAGAATACAAGAGATAGAAGAAAGAATATCAGGCACTGAAGATACCATAGAGAAAATAAACACACTGATCAAAGAAAACAG
>NW_026068143.1:1030481-1031734 GCF_014885135.2 Alexandromys fortis | reverse complement strand
TAGCCACAAATCCAGCCTTACAGAAAGTAATAGAAGGAAAATCACTAACCAAGGAGTTCAACAATGACCACAATAACTCAGACATCTAGAGACCCTTCACCAGTGCAACTCAAAGAAGGGATGCACATGAACTCTACTACTAAAAAAGTGACCGGAGTTAACAACCCCTGGTCATTAATATCACTTAATGTCAATGGGCTCAACTCACCTATAAAAAGGCACAGGCTAGGAGATTGGATACGAAAGCAGGATCCAACATTCTGTTGTTTACAAGAAACACACCTCAAACAAAAAGACAGGCACCTACTCAGAGTAAAGGGATGGGAAATGGCTTATCAAGCAAATGGACCTAAGAAACAAGCAAGTGTGGCCATACTAATTTCTAACAAAGTTGACTTCAAAATTAAATCAATCAGAAGAGATGGAGAGGGACATTTTATACTCATAACATGAACAATTCATCAGGAGGAAGTCTCAATCCTGAATATCTACGCCCCTAATATAAAAGCATCCACGTACATAAAAGAAACATTACTAAAACTCAAAGCAGCCATCAAACAGCACACACTAATAGTAGGATACTTCAACACTCCTCTCTCACCAATGGACAAGTCAATCAGACAGAAACCAAACAGAGAAATTAGAGAATTAATGGAGGTAATTAATCAATTGGACTTAACAGACATCTATAGAATATTCAACCCAAACAGGAAAGAATATACCTTCTTCTCTGTAGCTCATAGAACCTTCTCGAAAATTGACCACATACTCGGTAACAAAGCAAACTTCCACAGTTTCAAAAAAAAATATTAGAAACCACCTGTGTCTTATCAGATCACCATGGATTAAGTTAGAATTCAACAACAATGATACCCCCAGAAAGCCTACAAACTCTTGGAAACTGAACAGTCAACTACTGAACCGTACCTGGATTAAAAAAGAAATAAAGAAAGAAATTAAAGTCTTCCTTGAATTCAATGAAAATAAAGAAAGAACATACTCAAACTTATGGGACACTATGAAAGCAGTCCTGAGAGGAAAGTTCATAGCACTAAGTGCCCACTTAAAGAAAACAGAGAAAGCACACATTAGAGACTTAACAGCCCACCTGAAAGCTCTAGGGAAAAAAAGAAGAAGCAGACTCACCTAGGAGGACTAGAAGACTGGAAATAACCAAACTGAGGGCTGAAATCAACAAAATAGAAACACAGAAAACAATCCAAAGAATCAATGAAACAAAAAGCTGGTTCCTG
>NW_026068143.1:1029033-1029985 GCF_014885135.2 Alexandromys fortis | reverse complement strand
TATACACAAAGGATATGGAAGCAGAGAGGGAAATCAGAGAAGCTTCACCTTTCACAATAGCCACAAACAGCATAAAATATCTTGGGGTAACTCTAACCAAGGAAGTGAAAGATCTTTTTGACAAGAACTTTAAAGCATTGAAGAAAGAAATTGAAGAGGATACCAGAAAATGGAAGGATCTCCCTTACTTTTGGATTGGGAGGATCGACATAGTAAAAATGGCAATTCTACCAAAGGCAATTTATAGATTCAATGCAATTCCCATCAAGGTCCAATCAAAATTCTTCATAGATCTTGAAAGGACAATAATCAATTTTATATGGAAAAACAAAAAACCCAGGATAGCCCAAACAATCCTGTACAATAAAGGATCTTCTGGAGGCATTACCATCCCTGACTTCAAACTCTATCACAGAGCTACAGTAATGAAAACATTGTGGTAGTGGCATAAAAACAGAGAAGTCGACCAATGGAATCAAATAGAAGACCTGAATTTTAACCCACAAACATCAAATGATTTTCGATAAAGGAGCTAAAAGTATACAATGGAAGAAAGAAAGCATCTTCAACATATGGTGGTGGCACAACTGGATGTCAATCTGTAGAAGAATGAAAATAGACCATATCTATCACCTTGCTTAAAACTCAAGTCCAAATGGATCAAAGACCTCAATATTTGTCCGAACACACTGAACCTGATAGAAGAGAAAGTGGGAAGTACTCTACAACAGATGGGCACAGGAGATCACTTCCTATGTATAACCCCAGCAGCACAGACACTAAGGGCAACATTGAATAAATGGGACCTACTAAAGCTGAGAAGCTTCTGTAAAGCAAAGGACACTGTCACTAAGACAAAAAGGCAACCTACTGACTGGGAGAAGATCTTCACCAACCCCCAAGAGACAAAGGTCTGATCTCCAAAATATATAGAGTACTCAAGAAACTAGAC
>NW_026068143.1:1020659-1024675 GCF_014885135.2 Alexandromys fortis | reverse complement strand
ATATCTTAGTTAAGGGAGCCACCTTAGGGTTGGCAAGAGACTTGAACCTAGAGTGGCTCCCAGGAGCCCAAGGCGATGTCCCAAGTTAGTCCCTTGGGAAGCTGAGGATAGGGAACCTGAAATGACCCTATCCTATAGCAATACTGATGAATATCTTGCATATCACCATAGAACCTTCATCTGGTGATGGATGGAGATATAGACAGAGACCCACACTGGAGCACTGGACTGAGCTCCCTAGGTCCCCATGAGGAGCAGATGGAGGGAGAATGCGAGCAAGGATGTCATGCTGAGACAGTGGGGCTGATCTATTGGGAGCTCACCAAGGCCATCTGGACTGTGACTGAAAAAGCATGGGATAAAACTGGACTCTCTGATCATGGCGAACAATGAGAGCTGATGAGAATCCAAGGACAATGGCACGGGGTTTTGATCCTACTTCATGATCTGGCTTGGCGGGAGCCTAGCCAATTTGTATGTTCATCTTCCTAGACATGGATGGAGGTTGGAGGACCTTGGACTTTCCACTGGGCAGGGAATCCTGACTGCTCTTTGGACTGGAGAGGGAGGGGGAGAGGAGTTGGGGGAGGGGGAGAAGAGTGGGAGGAGGGGGAGGAAATGGGAGGCTGGGAGGAGGCGGAAACTTATTTTTTTCCTTTTCTCAATAAAATAATTAAAAAAAAAATTCAGATACAAATACCGGTCATTCATTTCTTCCATGTTAAAATTTCTTTAACTCATTTTACTTAAATAATTTCAAACATGTGATATTTATTGTGAATTAATTCTTATAGTATGTAGTTTTGGTGGTTGACTTCTTTCATTACATCTAATGTTTCCAAAATTTCTTCATGTTATTGTGAAAATCACTACTTCATGTTTATGGTAATGTTGTATTTTATGGTTATTTCTCTTGTGTACTCATTTATTAACTGATGTATATTGTCTAGATTCTGCATTTTGCTAACATGAGTACAGTTACTGTGTACTTTCCAGTGTAAATGTTTGTGAAAGTATTATTTTTAATTTTCTTGTTTACATAGCAATGAAATTCCAAGTCATATAATGAGAACATTTTCAAAGTTTTGAGAAATTTCCACTTGAGAAAGCCTCTAGGAGAGCATTATCAAACCATGTAAATTATCGACCTTCATATCTTTCTAAATTGTATATAGTGATTATCTTACAAATTATTGTTCCCTAATGACTTTTTCATACTTCTTTCATTTTGATTAATCTACCTACCCCTTTGTTTACCATGTCTTTCCATACCCATATGCACTTTAACCTTATATTTAACTAGTATTCCCCCCACTTTTATAACTTCTATGTTCTTAAAGCATTGTATCTCTGAACATTGCTTCACTTATTCACAACAATTAAGAAAACTGAGTAACTGTGTCAAAGTTAACAGTTTACAGAAACATCTTGAAGTATAAGAAACAAAATGTGGTATTGTCTGTTCTAACTCTCTCTAAGCTATGAGTATGGAGTGACTAAAATGGCTTTATATACACTGTCAAATGAGTTACGTTGTCTCTTGATAAACATACTAAACAATTCTCAAACAGTAATAATTTTTCTCCTTACATTCATTTCAGCTAGGGTTTATATGTTCTATGAAAGATAGAATTACCAGCCTTTGACTGTGACTCCCACTCTGATGATCAGCATTATGATGTTCAATATCTCAAGGGAGAAAGCTTTAGTAGTGGTTTAGTAATTTCACAGCAACAAAATAAAAATATTAAGCTATTGTTTGATCAGTGAAAAAAATGACAGTAAATGGCAAAGATAAGTACTTCAATTGGCAATGGCATTGCTTTTAGTTTTCATATTGGGAATAAATCAGCCCAATAGAGAAACACCCCACAATGTGTAATAAGTAAATTTTAAAAGAACAAATTGGTTTTCTTTCAGACACTGATGCTGTATTATCTAAAAGAAAAGCAACATGGTTGTTCCAGAAAAGCACTGGAATAGCTTAGTGTTTCTTATAATCAAGTATGGCCTGTCTAAAATCTCAGGAATTCAAGGCAAAAACACAATAAAAATCAATTAGTTCTGATTTGCTACTGGAAAAAAAAAAGGTGCCTAATCTATGGAGTTTTTGTATTTTTGTCTACTAGCATATATTTCTTGCATGGTTAATATTGATCAATCACCAAAAATCATTTAAGGTTAATATCCTTTCAAAAAACTTCAGCACATTTTATTGTTTCTTAACAAAATAAAAAATACATGGTTCGAGATGTGTGGCACAGTTTCTTCCAAATAGTAGGCATTTGGAACTGTGATCTGTATCATTGAAAGGTCATTAAAGCTTATCTTTTTAAAAGATTTTATATAGCATTGGAAAAGATATTGTTACTTCATTGAAAATGTTTTCTTCATCTGTAATATATTTTACTGAGATATTATTTGAGAATATTCTCTGAGAAATATAAGAAACATACAACAGAAAGTAGTATTCAATACTATTGAATTAATTTGATTTATACTCCAATTTAAAAAATGAAGAAGTATGCTTAAAAGAAATCACACCCTAGCTCAGAATTGAGCATAATCGTGGGTTATTTATTTAGGGGTAGACTCACAGATCACAAACATCTGCTGGAACAGAGAAAAAAATGAATCCTGCAGCTGGAAAAGAGGCTGGACCTGTACTTTTCATTGACATATATAGTAAAAGAGGCCACACCCTAGTGGGCAGGTTACCTAAAGGCTACTGGTGGTAGAAATTACTACAGCACCTCCCTTTTTTATTTAAATAAGAAAGTTCTAAGCCTAATACAGAGTGATATACAATAAAAACGAATATTATGTATAAGAATCAGAATTAAAACAAGCATAAAGAACATCAAGCAAAAAAACATGTTATAAATGTTTCAATTATTATCCTATCCTAATGAGTTTAAGTCTGATATAATAAGTAACTTGGTCAAGGCCTGAGAGGAAACTAACTACAACTATCTAGTCTTCAACCACAATGAGGACCCAAGAAGGGAAATATTACTTGAGTAAGCAGGAAATATAATCAAGCAATTTCCAAAATGTGCCACAAATGACAGAGACAACTGGCTATCTGGGCAATCACTCAAAATCCCATTTGCAATGTTGGAGCAATCAACTTTGACTGAGGCCTAGAGTACCTGACAAACCACTTACAGAGGCAAGAAATTTTTTCAAAACCATCTTACCCTGTCTTGGCAAGGTTTGAAAGTCTTTATTTTTATATCCTGCTTGTTATGTCTGGACATTTTGCATTTTGTCAGTGGGTGATTTATGGGCAATTTCTTGGGCAAAGGCCAGCTTTTCCAAGAAGAAAACACATTCTAAGTGTAGTGTCTTTGGTGCCCAACATTCTCTCATGAATAATTTGGTGCTTCCAAGAGTAATTATGTGTCACTTCAATAGAACCTTAAGTTATTTAAATGCTATATTCTATAGCTCTTTGAAGTAATTAAAGATTACAGCATATATATCAATATAGAAAATGTTTTATGCAGAGGTAGAAGCATGCATACATACAATATGACAAAATAAATTTGCCAAGATATACAAATATTGTAGATGAAAGTAAGAACATATTCAATATAATTTAAGTTTGTATCAATATACTAGACTCTATACCAATGTAAATTGCCAATAAATAATAGCTCACAAGTATTCATTCCAATATGATTATTATTAGTATGAGTAAGCTGACAGTAATCAATTATCTCATCAAATTTCCTCTTTCTTTTTTTCAAAGAGATTTCTTATCCTACATAATTTCCTCCCACCAACCCCCAGCCCTATATCAATTATAATAAAACACTAAATGATGTTTCTAACGCTAATGACAAACTTTGTTAGGAGAGGGGACATTGTCTTCTAGAATTACTTCCAGCTGTAATGGGGGCAATGTTCTTTCTATGTGATCCTGTGGAATAAAATGATGGTTAATTTCCAAGTTTATTGTCTTGTATAATTGCAAATAGTCTTTGAGTATTTGGTAGGGTTTTTCTGAGGTT
>NW_026068143.1:1015386-1020428 GCF_014885135.2 Alexandromys fortis | reverse complement strand
AGAGAGAGAGAGAAATTCAGTGAAAGGTACAATAGAGACAAAAATAGGCATAAAGAAAAGTAATTTTTTTCTAAATTCATTATTCTTTCCATCTCATACTAGAAAAGTCTTGACATGAGACAGAAACTCTGAATTTTTCATTCAACAACATGCTTAGATTTAAAGAAGGACAGAGCCAGTGTCCAACTCAAAATCTAGCTCCATATGTTCATATATATATGTATCACCCATTCTTACAAGTCATATTTCTTTCTCTTGATGATTCTTATTCTTATTGGATAGTTAGTTTCCTTCTGTCAGCATCCAAACATCCAGGGTCTCATGAATTATTGAAGATGTGTATTTCCCTATAAAGCCAAGATCAGAAACATGCTTCAACCCTATATGGTTTCCGTATCTCCTGTATGGTTGTCACCATTGTGAATGAGCTGTTATTTCTCTTTCTCAAGAGGTTTGCATTCAAACCAAATATTTATTAATTTTGATTATATCCATATCTTTTCTTCTCCTATGGAAACAAAAGCAAAATTCTTCCTCAACGTACCACGTCTTCTAGCTTTCTTTGTGAGTCAACACATCCTTTAAATATACCAGATGATTTAATTCAGAAGGCTTTTCTATTATTCAGTTTCTCTCTGCTGCTGTTGTCCCTATTTTATTAGTGTTAAGAAAATTTAAGGTTAGTAAAGAATTCTATAATTTATTCCTGGGGGTATTTAACATTACTTTCTGTTTGTATAATATATTCTTTATAGTTTAATTTGATCTTTCTATAACTGTGTGACCTGTAGGATTGTGCTGTTTACCTGTAATATGCTTTATATTATAAAAAGCAAAAATGTTTCACTTTTTTAGAGACATACGCTAGAATATTATCTGTCTGTATTTGTGCAGATATACCCATGATGGCCATACCTTCTAATAAATGAGTCTAATAAATAAACTGAATCTGCCTTTTTTGGCTTAAAGCAGTTTCCCACTGAATAAAACCAAAATAAATGTCAATGGTGTGGTGCACATATTTTAGTTTTCCAAATTCTGTAAAGTTGAACACTTCAATCTGTCAGAGTACCTTTTGGGTTAGTTCTTGAAGGTAGCAGAGTTTGGTTATAGAAAGATCAAGTAGGGCATCTCTTCATAATCTCCTTAGCTTGTTGCCATGTAATATAAAACTCTTTCTTTAAGCACTTGCTATTGACATGATGTCTCTTATGCAATTCTGAGGCCTTCAAAATACTTCCAATCAGTAATTGATTAATTTCTGCATTACCTTTTGCTAGAGGAACTTGCAGACCCATATGGGATCTGAGTTGTGTTATGAATATGAAACAAAGCCTATTCCTGACTATATCTTCAATGTGTATGAATAATGAAGTCAATTCTGTATTATCTGGTATAAATTCAACAATCTCAATAGGCAAAACAACTCTGCATATTTTGAATCAGTTACTATATTAAGAGGTTCTTTATAATCCCTTAGCACCATGAGAAGAACATGTAATTATGTGTTTTGCACAGAATTAAAAGGGACTTGTTCCACCTTACTTATTTTTTTTCTGATTTGTAGTCTGTCATCCATGATTTATTTGCATCTTTATAAAATTTATGGGCTCCAGTTATTGGAACATCATGTACAATTTAGGAAGAATCCAAGAAAATTTCTGTATAAGGTTATGGCTTCAGTTTGGGGATTATGGCTATGAATTTCTCCCAAAAATTTAGCACAAGTTTTTTGTCATTGATCATTGCCTTCCCATACCTTTTTTTATTTCATCAGTAGAAAAAGACCCTATAATCTCTGCTGGATCTATACTTGCTAATTGTCGAAGCTGCAGGATAACTTTTATAATTAATTCAGAGGAATTTTCCATATAAGTTTTTATTTTTTTACTTGAATTATCTGTTGAAAAGATCCAT
Organism: Alexandromys fortis; assembly: GCF_014885135.2. Taxonomy (NCBI): domain Eukaryota; kingdom Metazoa; phylum Chordata; class Mammalia; order Rodentia; family Cricetidae; genus Alexandromys; species Alexandromys fortis. The sequence goes on along the minus strand of NW_026068143.1, from coordinate 1,018,511 downwards.
TCTAAGATAATATCATCCCTCTGCATTAAAATTCCTGTAGGAGAAATTCTGGAGGGCAATATGACTAGAAAACAATTAAGATTTGGATTCACCCTATCCACATGTGCGTCCTGTAATTTCTCCTCATCAATTGTTAATTCCTTTTCTGCTTCAGGTGTTAATTCTCTGGGACAATTCAAGTCTTTACCACCGTCTAAGGTTTTGTTTAAATGAATTATTAGATCAGGTATTATCCCAATAGCAGATCATAGACTTAAAATATCTCCTAATAAATCTTTGAAATTCATTAAGTGTCTGCAACAGGTCTCTCCTAATTTGTACCTTTTGTGTTCTAATTTTCTGTAAACCTATTTTATAATGTAGGTAATTGACAGACTACTCTCTATAATTTTTTTTTCAGGAGCAATTTTTATTCCCCATTTTGACATATGTTCCTTTACTTCTTCACACATTCTTTCTAAAGTCTCTATGTTTGAATCAGATAGCAAATTGTTATCCATGTAATGGTAAATTATAGAGTAAGAAAAATGCTTATGTGATATTTCCAATGGTTGACTTAAAAATTAATGACACTGAGTGGAGCTATTGAGCATTCCTTGTGGAAGGGTGATACATTCATATCTCCTAGTAGGCTTAGAATTATAAGTAGGCACTGTGAAGTCAAATTTTTCTCTATCTTTGCAGAGTTATAGTAAAGCAAAATCTTTCAAATCAATAACTATAAGAGGCCGTACTTTTGGTAACAGAGAAGGCAGAGGAATTCCATATTGTAGATGGCCCATAGGTTGAATTACCTCATTGAAAACTCTTAGATCCATCAACACTCTCCATTTACAAGATTTCTTTTAAAGAACAAATACAGGAGAATTTCAAGAGCTGTTTGATTCTTCAGTATTGTGAGCCTCTAGTTGTTCTTTAACCAGTTGTTCTAAAGCCTGCAGCTTTTCCTTAGCTAGAGGCCATTGCTTAAACCATATTGGTTTCTCAGTTACCCACTTTAAAGGTAGGGCTCTTGGTTCCTCTAAAGGTTTGCTATTAGTTTTGTGTTCTTGTACAGCCCTAATGGCTGGTGCCTTTTGTGTATATTACCTTATAATATCCTTCCCAGAATTATGAGTTCCTGGAAATACAGGAATGTTAATCTGGCTATTCCATTGCTGCATCAAGTCACATCCCCATAAATTTACTGCAATATTAGCCACATATGGTCTCAGATTCCGTCTCTGACCTTCTGGTCCTTTGCAGTCAACCCATCCTGTACTTTGTTTAACTTAAGATAGGGTTCCAATTCCTAGTAATTGAATATCTGCCTCTTGATGAGACCTATTTGGATGCCAAGATTCTAGAGTAATGATACTCACATCTGAACCTGGTCTATCAAACAATTACAATGCTGTTGCAAAATGAATGGTGGACTGCATTCCTGCTGGGATCCCAGCTCCCCGGCTAGTTTACATACAAAATAATTACACAGAAACTATTCATTTAAACACTGCCTGGCCCATTAGTTTTAGCTTCTTATTGGCTAAGTCTCACATCTTGACTAACCCATATCTAATAATCTGTATGTCACCACGAGGTCATGGTTTACCGGCATGAGTCTATCCAGCATCTGTCTCGGGAAGGGGAATCATGGCATTTGCCTGATTCTGCTTTCTTTCTACCAGTATTCTGTTCAGTCTACTCCACCTATCTGAATTCTGCACTATCAAAAAGCCAAGGCAGTTCCTTTATTAACCAATGAAAGTAACACATAGACAGAAGGCCCACCTACTCCACAATGCCATCTATATATACTCTTAGGTTTGTTCTTTGGTCATTTTTAGAAGTCTGCAAGAATTTACGGTTCCTATTTCCTATTGGAAGTTTTTATTTATCCTCCATGTTTATGCCACCATCTAAAACAATATGGTCTTTTACAGAAGGCTCTGTATTTTTTTTATTTTTTTTTTCTAGTGAGACATGGCCTCCACTGTTACTGGGAATGCCTGGGCTACTTTTGGCTTTGGACCTGCAAGAGGTCCCTTAAGGGGTTTCCTAATGGTATTGGGTTGTCTTGTCTGTCTTCTGTTGATCTGCATTCATTGGTACAATATTTGCCTTTGCCACACCTTCTCCATATATCTGAAGGCTGAGTGCACCTATTATTGCTGTTCCCAGGGGGAATATTAATCTTAGAAATGCCTTGTCTACAATCTCTTCTCAGATGTCGTATTCAATCACAATTATAACATTTAGCATTTTGATGTTTCCTCATTTCTTTGGAAATTACTTCTCCTACCCAAGATTCAGTGTTATAGTCAAATCTTTCAATGTTCATGGTATGCAAGATCCATTCATCCATAAGTTCTGATCTCAGTTTTATAGACCCAAGTATTGTTTTTTTTTTTTTTTTTTTTTTTTTGCATTCTTTGATGGAGTTTTCAAAAGCGAGAGATGCAATAAGTATTCATCTAGCATCTGGGTCTGTTACTGCTATTTGTACAGCCTTAGTTAATCTTAATTAATCACTACAGTGTTCTCGGTGGTCCTGTTTAACCCTGGTATATAATTCAATTTATTTTCCTGATTCTTGAATCCTGTCCCAAGGATTTACGGCTGCTTTGTGGCACAGGGATAAACTTTCTTTAACAACAAGAACTTAAATTTGTAGGTAAGAATAAGTGTGATCACCAAGATTATATTTTAGCTTCTTCTCTGAAAAAAAAAAAAATTAAACATCAACTGGCGCCCATCATCTAGGACTGCTGATACTAACTGAAGCCAGTTATGTGCTGTTGCCTAATGCTAGAAGCCCATGTTTTTACCATTTCCCTAACAAATGCAGAATGAAAGCCAGAAGTTATTACAGTTTGTTTAATTTGTTTTATGCCATTCATTCCTATAGGTATCCATCTGTCTTCCTTGGATCCTTTTGGGTCTTTAGAACTTAATGCTTTGTCAGAGTAGATAACAGGGTAGGAAATTAATACTCTGGGAAATTCATCTCTGACAGATACTGATGATTGTGATTCCTGTCCTTGTGCCTTTTCCCCTGTTCATCAACTCCCATAGTTTCCTCAATCATTTCAAATCTTTTTACTATTGTCTTTTGTAAAACCTGAGTCTCCTGGCATTTATATATA
>NW_026068143.1:1000551-1015344 GCF_014885135.2 Alexandromys fortis | reverse complement strand
ATATGATGGTTTCATTGAGGCACCAAGCTTCTGGACTCATTCTGCTCATGTGATTCCAATGGCTGAAGTTTCTCCTTTAAAGACAACACCTCATCCTTGGACATTGTTTGGATAGCATACTGATTGCCATCCTGGAGAGATACTCTATCTGATAACATATCATAACTTTTTAACAAATATTGATTATCAAATTCAACAGTATGAATACTTTAAGATAATTTCTCACTACCCTTAGACATGGATTCAATTCAGTCTGTTAAATTAATTTTACTCTTTTCCATAATATTAACTTTCAGATAACTTTTGATTTTTGATGGTAATTATCCTGTCAACTTGCTGTTCATTATTAATCTATAAAGACTGTAATCATTCCTAAAAGTGCCACATTCTTTCATAAGGACATAAAATGAAAAAAGAAAAATGAGTCCCAATATCCAATAAAAAAAAACTATCACCATAACCATACAAGCCTTGAAGAATCCAATCCATTGTATTAACAAAAAGTTACTAAAAGTCTTAATATTAATATAGTCTGCCAAATTGATTTATTAATTACCTGTTATGAGATGTGGTAAATTGTTTTAGGTGTAATATTTTTTTTTTTTGTCCAGCAGGTGCCATGGTTGCAGAGTCATAACTAGCAGCGATGCAACAGGTGGTGAAAGGAATGGTCCTGATCCACTTTAGTTTCCCATTTTTGTACTGATTAAATACAGAGAAATATTCTTTGCTTGACAAAATAAAAGCAATTAAATCATTTTCATACACAGAACAAGAAACCTGGAATTCATGTGCAGGAAGCACAAATCGGATGCTGCATAAGTCACCACGTGGCAAGTAACCATGACAGGGAACAAAGCAGTGGGGGGGTGGGGTGCATATGTGCACTAGGGAAACTTCCAAATTGCTACATGCAATAAACTTTGCTGTGGCAGGGGTTCTATAAAATACTGCTTAGGTAAAAACAAGCCAAGCAGGCAGGGTTGGGAGACCTTTTGAGTCATGGATCAGATAGGCTATCCACCTGGTAGGTGTGGAGTCTGAATCCATGTGGAGTGCCAGATGAAGATGGATGCTTAAAAGAAATCTCACACTAGCAAAGTATTGAGAATAATAGAGGGTTATTTATTTAAGGGGTAGGCTCACAAGTTCATATCCTTTGCTGGAATGGAGAAGAGCAAGCAAATCCCACAGCCAGAAAAGGGGCCAGATGCATGATTTATATCTGCATAAATAGTATAAGAGGCCGCACCCAAGTGGGCAGGTAACTAAAAGGCTTTCCTACAGCAAATTCCTACAGCAAATAATGCAATTTATGAAATAACTGGAATGAATCTGATTTATAATGAGCTTGTGTATTAAACATTAAAGTGTCATTATTCAAATCTATTAAATGCTTATCAAGAACTAATTTTAGATTTCAGAAAATTGTAAAAATAGTAGCTACTTCTTTGGTATTAATATAAATGCTGTATATATAAGATGCCCTATTGAGGACATCTTACATAATCAGAACACTGAAACAATAAAGGAAAAAATAATTTGGCCTAATATTAATGCGATACTTTTAAGACCGGAGTAAATTTTGCCAGTTTTATTAATTTACTTGATTTCTGTAGTATGAGGCCACTTGTTTTTTCCCAGCTTCTTATTTCCAAAATAATCTCACAGAAACCATATTATACTATGTGGCCAATAGCTGAATTATATGTCTGGCTAAATCATACCTTAAATTAACCCATCTACATTAATCTATGTGTCTCCACAAGGCTGTGGCTTACCAGGTAAAGTTCCAGTGTCTGTCTCCAGTGGGGCTATATGGCTTCTTTTGATTATGTCTTCTTTCTCCCAACAGTTTAGTTTTACCCACCTAGCTCTATTTTGCTAAGCCATTGGCGTTAACAGCTTCTTTATTCATTAACCAATAAAATAACACATATACAGAAGGATGTCCCATACCAAACTTGAATCAGGATCAATTTATAATCCTCCAGTTCACTCATTTTGTCGACTTTTCTTATCAACCAGTCCCACCATCATTGTTAAGAATCATAGCAATAGCAGATTCTTTGCCTGAACTGGCCATCTCCTGTGACCAGATTTGTGCCTAGTTCCATTGTCATTAGTGAAGCCTCATCCTACAACTGATGGAAACGTGCATACCCACAGTAAATTGTAAGTGGAAGATCTAGAAGTCCTAAAGAAATGGGGGGAGGTTAAGAGAGGGAGGGGTCAAGGACATCATAAAAAAAAACTTACAGAATCAACTAATCTGTGCTCATAGGAGTTCATAGAGACTGAACCAAAAACCAGGGAGCCTGCATGAGGCTGTTCTAGCCACTCTGAATTTATATTAAGTTGTGTAGCTTGGTCCTCATCACATCATCATATTTGCATCATTTAGAGTTTGATTCCTTTGATGAATATTAATTATTTTATGCAATGTCTTTCTACATTTTTGAGTTTTCCTTTTTCCTGTTGGAAGAGGGCTGCTTGCTGGTTCCTGGCCACCCAGCTAGCTTAGACTCAAAATAATCACACAAAAATTATATTAACTAAATCACTGCTTGGCTCATTAGCTCTAACTCCTTATTGGCTAACTATTACATCTGAATTTGACCCATTTCTACTAATCTGTATATGGCCAAATGGCTTTGGCTTAACAGCTAAAGTTTCAGCATCTGTCTCCAGCTGGGCTACATGGTGTCTCTCTGACTCCACCCTTTTCTCCCAGCATTCTGTTTAGTTTTCCCTGCCTAGCTCTGCTCCCCTATAGCTCTGCTATAGATCCAAAGCAGTTTCTATATTCATTAATGGTAATCATAGCATACAGAGGAAAATCTCATTTTTTAATTATAAAATACATTTTTCTGTGCCAAAATAATTTACCTCTCCCATCTTATTTAATGTAACTTTTCTTATGGACTTTTTTTTTTGTGTCTTTCTATGTAAATCATGTTTTTCGTTATCTTTTATTGCCTTCTTTTAGGTACCTCTCTCATGTTTGATTTGAGGCTAGTTTCTTATTCTATGCCATCAGAACTGAAATAATGTTTAGTAAACTTCATTTTTTCCTTTCTATTTAAAATTCTTCCTTGTAATATTAACAGTAATGTTTTCTTTTACACTTGTTTTAATTTTAGCTATGGCCCCTGTTCAAACAAGAAGCCTATATATATATATATATATATATATATATATATATATATATATATATATATATTACTGTAGTTTGTGCTTCTTTCTACAACTTTCTTTGTCCCTATCTGTTAATACTAATTATAAGTTTAGGTTATCATCTTTATGACATTTTACAACCCAAAGGCCCACGGTTACCTCCCTTATGTTTGCTGGGATTTTATTGCTCTGCCTTTTCTTGTAACTAAACCTTTCAACAGAATCCATGTAATTAATTAATGCTGAAATGTAATGCTTTTTCCCATTCAACATATAGTTAGTTTTGATTTTGGGTATTTTCTTTCTTCTTGTGTTACTGAATGTATATTCTTTTCATGAATGTGTTTAAGTTTCTTTCTTTTTCTTGATCAACATAATGATATTTGTTGTCTTTAGTAAAAGTAACACTGAGAGAAACAGAAAGAGAAGGAGGGTGAAGAAGAATTTTTATTCTTTATAAATTCTTATGTTTTATATAACATGTTTACAAACAATATAGGGAGAATAAATAACATACAAATTTGTTAAAATTTCTGTCTAAGCCAACAGCTCTAAATTTGTGGGCTGTGACACCTTTGAGAGTCAAATGACTCTTTCATAAGAATCACATATCTTGCATATCAGATATGTATATGTACATTACAGTTCCTAGCAATAACAAAATTACATTTGGGAAATTGCAATGAAATAATTTTATGGTTTGAGGTCACCGCAGAATGATGAATTGCATTATAGGGTCAAAGCATTAAGAAGGTTGGAAACCATTGGTCTAAAGCATCATAGTGTCTCATGTACACTTAGAGTATTTGTAGATATTGAGACACATTTTCTATATTAATTTAGAACACTGAATGCCGATCCATTAGGAAAAATGCATATTATATGTTAAAACTTATTATTTATTCTCCTATATTCTCTTATGCAAAATGAAAATAATTGTGCTAGTTCTCACCAATGTTATTATAATCCTCCATTTTATTTAGTATTTTTTATAGAAACTTACTGACAATATTTTTGAGTATCATCAAATTGGCTAGGTAAAAACATCACGATTTCCTAACTTTGAGAAGGGAACACATTTGACATTGAGTAAAGACACTATAAAGTACAACTAAGCATACTCATTCAATGAAACTAATTTATTATGTTATTATTACTTAGAACTAACTGACAGACTATCAAGTGCCTATTTTTACTGCTGACACTGACCTTTTTATTTTTGCTTAGTGAAAACTTTCTTAGAGTTGGATTAGCTATGCCTGACCTCATTTATTCACCTTTTTACCACCACTAGGAATATATATATAATAAGATTTCCATGAAATTTAATCTTATTACAAGTGGTGTGTGTGTGTGTGTGTGTGTGTGTGTGTGTGTGTGTGTGTGATCTATGGCCATATTATCACCAGGTAGGCAATGTCATAATCCAACCAATTTTAAAATTTTTAAGTAAAAAGGCAGATTTTCAAAAATGTTCTTTGAAACTCTTATTTGTTTTTACTATTTTTAATCACACATACAGTTATGTATATATGTGTCTGTGCCTGTCCCACAAATGCACAAAAACTCCAGTGGTTTTGTTTTTATGTGTGTGCTTGTGTGTCTGCACGTGTGTGCGTGTGCACTGAAGAAAGTACACAACAAAAGGTGTCTGCAGAGTGCTCAACAACAAATGCTAAATTTATATTACACCCACACTTGAGAAAGTGCAGAAAAAGTACCTGCAACTGTTCTCAATAATAAATGGTAAATTTATGTTACATGGATTCCTTCCACAACAATCAGAAAAAAGAAAAACTGGAAGAGGAAGCAGAGTGATATAATGGAAACTGTTATGAAGGACTTGCGTCAAACAGTATTGTCTGAACATGAAAGCAATTAAGAACTTATAACATCTGTGTTTATTTGCAAAAGACTTATCCAGGATAAAGCCAGGCAACATTCTAGAAGAGAATGGTGAGGGCCACATGCCCCCCATCCCTAACCAAGGAGCTATTGACAGTTGGTTTCCTTTATAAGAGAGTCATTTTGTGTTTAATGATGTAGCACTTAGTAGTTGGGCCATGATACAGTAGATGGTTTTACACTCAAGGTATATGGGGAGCACAAAATGGACTGATAGATTTGAGAAAAATACAAGAGGGAAAGGGGCAGGGGAAGTGGAAGAGTGAAGGAAAGCAGAGGGAAAGGGAGGAAAAAGAGAGGTCATAAAGTTGACAGAAACAAATGCAAGGGTTCCAAAAAGAGTCAGAGGAATGAAAAATGATGAATATGAAAATACATTTATAAAATTCTCATAAAATAATTAAAAAGTATTATATTTAAAAAAATAGCCAATGGGATGAAATGTCTTAATCCACTGATAATGCAACATAAATAAAACCTCATATTTTCCATAATTATAAATGCTAATAAGGAAAAAAATAAGAGTATGGGAAATATCCATTTAATTAATATAATTTGGTTTATTGACTTTCATTATTTCATTTTCATAGATGTGTATATTTTACTTTGTTCATTCTGCTTCCCCCACACCACTGACTATCTCTTTCTCTTTTTTCATTCTTCTCTTATATATTACATCCCAACCACAGTTTACCTTTCCTTTTTCTCTCATACTGATCACCCTCACTCTCTCTCCTTCAGATCCACTCATCCTCCATTTGCATTCACAAAAGAGCAGGCCTCCCAGGGTCATCAGCCAAACATAGTTAAGAAGTTACAAAAAGGCTAGGCACATACCCTTATACCCTTATATCACAACTGAGAGAGGCAATCCAGTAGGAGAAAAGTTGCTCCAAATGCAGGCAAGTATCAGAGACAGCTGCCACTACCACTGTAGGTAATCCTACAGGAACACCAAGCTACACAACCATAATATATATGCGAAGGCCCTAGGTTAGATCTGTAATGGCTCGCTGGTTCTTGGTTCAGTCTCTGAGTCCCTATGAGGACTTTTTAGTTAGTTTAATTATTGGGACCTTTTCCACATCGTGTCTTTGACCTTTCTAAGGCCTACAATCAATCATTCCTCCCCCTCTGCCTCAGGATTCTGAGAGTTTTTCCTAATATTTAACTGTGGGTCTCTGCATCTGTTTCTGCCAACTGATAAATAAAGCCCCTCTGATGGTGATGTTAGGCTCCAGTCTGGAGTCAGTTATTACTTGGTCACTCTCACAACTTCTGCATCATCTTTATGTCAGCCTATCTTGTAAACAAGAAAAATTGTATGTAGAAGGTTTTCTCTCTGGGTTGGTATCCCAGATTCTCCACTGGAAGCCTTGCCTGGTTAGAGAACATGGCTGATTTAGGTTCTGTATCCTCCGTTACTAAGGGTAATGTGATTGCATGTGTGAATGTGTGTGTTTGTGTGTGTGTGTATGAACTTATTTCATAAAAGTGAGTTGATAAATTTAAAAATACATTTCTGTATAAAGACTCGTATGTAATTGTGTGTTAAGAAGACATAGTTTTCTAATACTTCCTAAATCTTCTTTAGTCTTTTTCATCTCAACATAGACAATTTGTTTTCTTCTTTCTAGTCTGTAAAATGCTTGTTCAAATAGTACACATATTTGAGATATAATATCTTTTTCTCAATGCTAACAAAAGCAAATTATTAAAATAATACCTTTATGAGGACAATAGAATTAAGCAGTGGGGAGATGTCCTAGTACTCACTGACTATTTATTCTTTGATTCCATATTTATCTCTCATTTGCCCAGTGTTCTAGCTGTTACATCATCTAATTCATTCAAAACTTTTAACATTGTATGTGTTATAATAAAACCCCCTCTGTTTAATGTTTTATCTGGAGTTCCTTTAAAAATGAAAGGATTGATGGGGTGAAGTTATGAAATTAAAATCAGTAGTCTGATAAAACTAGTTTAAATATTTATTATTTGTTTATTAAATATATACTGCCTATGCAAACTTGAACAAGTTCTGAAATACTAAGTCTCAATTTTTCCATGAACATAGATTGAAATACAATTAGAGTTACAAAGATTAAGTGAAGATAATCTAGTTATGATTTTCAGAATTGATGAAGTTTCCTTGTTGTTTATATTTTCTATTTCTTCTAAGTCTTTATATTTCTCAACAAGTGGAGTTGCTTATTCTGAACGAATTTATTGGAATGTCATTCAAAATTTGAATGTTTATCAGGTATCTTTGAATAAACTTATTTGATTTTTTTTAAAAAAATCTCATCAGAAGCACAGTGTATTTCATACTAAGCCTTCTGTCTGCTTCTATTCAAAACATAAATGTAATATTACTTTATATTTGTGGACTTCTTTTATATTATGACATTGACTTTGAGCATCCTGAGTTTTGTAAAATGACTTTATTTAAGCTTTTGAAACTAGTTTAACTGGGAAAATTACAGTCATACTTTAGTTACTAAAATTTCATTCGCTTGCTTTCATTGCCAAAGGAGCCAGGCTCTCACACATCCCTAGCTCAAATGACTTCTCTTTTCAGCTTTGTTATCGACACATAAAACTACTAGGTATATGCATTTACTGTCAGTATCATACACAAGAGTTTTGTCAGCACTCTTGTTTTGAGGACTAATTTGGACATTCATATATAATCTCAAAATTTTAACACAAAGCATAACAACTATGTATAATTTGACATTTTATAATCTTTTCTCACACTTAGGAAACTTTTTTTTAGCTTTTTGTTTCTATAAAATGTCCAGTTAAAATTTCCTTCTCTCCTTAATTTTAAATCTTTCCATTTTCAAGTTACGTACATCACTACTTGACAGTTTTTATAATCTCTCACATTTTATTACATGGTACACTTGAAAAATGAGTAAATTGTTAGATCCCAGAAAAATGATGCTTTCCAAAAAGAAATTTAAAAATAGAAAGTAAAATATTCTATGTCTTGATACCAAAATTGGCAGTATAAATTTCTAGAAATAGTTACAAGATCAATTCAGCAGTCTGAGAATAAAAAAAGAACAAGATGGCAATTAGGAACTATTGAATATAACTAAAGTTTTCTAAAAATAATGTAATAAAATAATGCTATGTAGTAGGTAGGATATAATTTATATCTTTATTATTTAAAAAAAATTATGATAAACATTTTGAGGAGAATCACTAAAAAGTCACAAATAGAATATACAAATGCATAAATTCACTAAAGAGAATAAAAGGAGATAAAAACAAAAATGGGATGGGAATAGTAAAGACAAGAAAGCAAACAAGAAATGATAAAGTTAAAAAAAGAACACAAGATATTAGAATAAGTACATCTGAAAAAAATACAGCAATCACAAATTAAATGGTAAATTGCTAGAATGGGTTTATGTTTTATGTTACCTACCACAGTTTAAATATAAACTTTTGAATACAGTTTGTGAAGGATGAAAAGTGAATTACTCAGCTAATACTGTACAATACAAAAGAGAGAGAATGTTATGCTCATATCAGATAAATGATCTAATGTGAAAACAAATTTTAAATATAAATTGCATCTTTACATAATGACAGTGGTTTAGGTTATTATTAATTTGAATTAGTGAAGATTCCAAAAATATCTTTTAAAAAGTATAAAACAAATTAATAGAATTATGGATAAATGCTAACAAATGATTTTTCATGACAATATATTTTTCCTCAAAAGTTTCTTGATTAGCTAAATAAATATACTTGTGAGGCTATCAGTCAGTTAAGATCTAGCATTATAGCAATTGGGAAAACTTGTTAATAATTTTAATTCCAAATGAATACAAATTTCACCAAAATTGGAGTTAATATAAAAAAAAATCTCTTACTAGGTATTATGCAAGCTTCTCATAAGATGTCTGAATGCATCATAAATATATAAACCATCAGCTTTTCTTTATAAATCACAATTATTACATGGCAATACCATACAGGTAGAATGTGCCTATCTGTAATAAATCTTTAGAATGTATACAATCTAAGAAAATTATAGGCTCGGCTTGCGCGGCCCACGACCGCGCCCGGGCCTCAGCCTGCCAGGGCGCCCGCGCGGATCGGTTGGGCCTCGCAGGGGATGGCGGCCTTGGTGGCGCTGTCGGGCGCGGGCGCCCCTCCTGCGGGCGGCGGGGCCGGGGGCTGCGAGTTCGAGTACCTCATGAAGAAGCGTTCGGTGACCATTGGGCGCAACTCGTCGCAGGGCTCGGTGGACGTGAGCATGGGCCATTCAAGCTTCATCTCGCGGCGTCACCTGGAGATCTTCATGCCCCCGGGCGGCGGCCATAGTGCGGCCGCCCCGGAACCCACGCAGCCCGGCCGGACGCTGGCGGCGACTTCTACCTGTGCTGTCTAGGCAAGAACGGCTTGTTCGTGGAGGCGGTGTTCCAGCGGCGCGGGGCGCCGCCGCTGCAGCTGCCCCGCGTGTGCACTTTCAGGTTTCCGAGCACAAACATCAAGATAACATTCACAGCCCTATCCAGTGAGAAGAGAGAGAAGCAAGAAGCCCCAGAGTCGCCAGTGAAGCCTGTGCAGCCACACATCTCACCCCTGACCACAAACATTCCAGACACCATGGCCCACCTTATCACCCCCTTCCCTCCCCCACGGGAACCATCAGTGCTGCAAACTCCTGCCCATTCCAGTCCCCGGGGAGCAGAATCTTCAGGGTACAAAATGGGCCGTGTGATACCATCTGACCTCAATTTAATGGCTGATAATTCACAGCCAGAAAATAAAAAGGAAGCTTCAGGTGGCGACAGCCCAAAGGATGACTCAAAGCCACCTTATTCCTATGCACAGTTGATAGTACAAGCAATTACAATGGCTCCTGATAAACATCTCACCCTAAATGGAATTTATACACACATCACTACAAACTATCCATACTATAGGACTGCGGACAAGGGCTGACAGAATTCAATTCGCCACAATCTCTCTCTGAAGTTATTTCATCAAAGTGCCACGTTCCCAGGAAGAACCAGGCAACGGCTCCTTCTGGAGGATAGATCCTGCCTCCTAGAGCAAGCTGGTAGAGCAAGCTTTTAGGAAGAGATGGCCTAGGGGCGTGCGTTGCTTTAGAACCCCCTGGGACCGCTCTCCTCTAGGAGTGCCCCAGCCTCTCCCAACCATGCAGGAGTGTTGTCCGCTCACTCCAGCGGTGCCCAGACCCCGGAGAGCCTGTTGAGGGAGGAGGGCTCACCAACCCCCTTGGAGCCAGAGCCTGGCGCCTCACAGCCCAAACTTGCCGTCATCCAGGAGGCACGGTTTGCACAGAGTGCACCAGGGTCTCCTCTCTCTAGTCAGCCTGTCTTAATCACTGTCCAACGGCAGCTACCCCCGGCCATTAAGCCTGTCACCTACACTGTTGCAACCCCAGTGACCACATCCACCTCTCAGCCACCTGTCGTGCAGACGGTACATGTTGTCCTCAAATACCAGCAGTGTCAGTCCCCAGTGTGGCTGGACTGGCCCCAGCAAACACATACACAGTTGCTGGACAAGCTGTGGTCAATCAGGCTGCAGTGCTGGCTCCTCCTAAGGCAGAAACACAAGAGAATGGCGATCACAGAGAAGTCAAAGTGAAAGTAGAGCCTGTCCCTGCAATTAGCCCAGCCACACTAAGCGCTGTTAGCAGAATCATTCAGACATCACAGGGTACCCCTGTCCAGACAGTGACCATAGTACAACAGGCGCCTTTAGGTCAACACCAGCTTCCAATAAAAACTGTAACACAAAATGGAACTCACGTGGTACCAGTGCCTCCAGCAGTGCACAGCCATGTGAACGACGCAGTGGCGAGTACTCTCCATATGCTGGCAACCCATGCGTCAGCATTGGCGTCCCGGCCCACAGAGCATCAGAACGGTGACCAGGCAGAGCAGCCGGAGCTCAAGCACATTAAAGCAGAAGATGGAGAGAGCATTGTCATTGCCCTGAGCGTAAATGCGCCACCAGCAGCTATGAGAGAGAAGGGGATCCAGAACTAGCTGCTGGGAGATCTTCTCTTCAGACATCAATTTGTGGTGCCAAAAGGAGATGCTGCCTCTTCCTGAAGCAGGGAGTGCATCCTAAGTGGGTAAAGGGCCCTGAGTTTGGACTTCACCTCTTAGCACTGAAAACATGAACCCAGGTGGCCTTAAAACTCCCTAATTTAAAGACAAGTTAGACTTGAACAGACCCACAACAGCAACCCTGGTTCCAGAGGTGGTGTCTCCTACAGACCACTCGCTGGACTGTCATCTGTGGGCTCAGCTTTTTACTACAAGCAAGAACTCTGAGTCTCTTGTGCAGATGCAGCACCCGCTGCAAGTGGATCTCTCTGGCTTTCCTCTAGGGGACAGAGCCATAGCCACCTGCTGCCCTCATAGGACCTGATGGTTGTGGCTGAGAGACAAGACAGTATTTTGTTGTCTACATGTGGAATTAGAAAACTTGGTGATGTCCTTTCTTTACTAAATAACGGGGTCTTTGACATTTCATATCACTCCATTTCTACTCTGGAAATTTGAGATCCGTTTGGGGGAAAGAATGTCATTCTGTTTCTGTGGTTTGTTTCCAGCCCATGGGATGGTTTGTTCTGGTCTGTCCTGCCTGTTTGGGTGGCACTTCTTTAGGATACCTGCTTGCCCATTTCTGTTCAGAGCAGTTCCCTGTGCCATTGTAGAGGGTGGGTGGACTGAGGCTGCATGGACCCATAAGGCCAGGGCACTGGGACAAGGGACCCCGGGAGCCTCTAGCCTCTGGGCTGCAGGTACCTGTTCTTGCCCGTTCTGTTGTCTGTTTCTTTATGTTGACTTTGTCCTTGGCGTAGTTTCCCACTCTAATAAACGAGTCCCCTACATATTGTGTATGCTTAAAGCAGCAGATCCCCCTTTCCCCCTGGGAGCTTTTGTTACACCTCCCTTTTCAGACCGAAGTCATGGGTCTTTCCCAGAGCCCTGCTGGGAGTCATAGGGGTCCGCTCTGGCTTCTGGCACCTGACTGGTTACCTGCACGGCAAGAGCTCTTGGAGAGATTGAGGGTCTTGGAAGTAAGACCCAGTGGCCAGGTTCTCAAGAATCCAGGCCATTTCCTGATTCTCTAGAGGTTTCTCTGGCGTTTTATAATGAAGTCCCACACTAAGTCTGACTAACGTCCTATATAAGTAAAATTTAAGAAGGAAAGGTGAGGAGTAGTGGGAGGCCAGCAGCCCAGCCCACACCCAGGATCACCGCTCATCTTTCCGGAGCATTCTGGACTTAGCTGAGCAGCAGGCAGAGGGACTTAGCCTCATTGTGTGTGTGTGTGTGTGTGTGTGTGTGTGTGTGTTTTAATGTCATCATCATAACGTTATTTATTTAAATGTAGTTATTTTGGTATTTAATTTTTTTTTTTAAGAGAAGGGAGGAAAACCCTGTATTTTCCTGGTAGAATGAAATGGCTCAGAATGGTATATTTAGGCAATTTAAAACATTATTTACATAAAGACCAAATATGATAAGTCTGTTCTAAGTATTGCTTCACCCACAGTATGGAGTTGTCACAATGTTACTGCAGATGATGTGTGTTGACGTTCTGGAGTTACTGCACACAAGCTGGATTTATATAACTCAGCCACTGAAAACAATAAAAGATGAGACATCATGTGAGTGAGAACCCGTGTGTGCCACAGAAGTCTGTCTTTGGACTGCAGCCTGGGGGCCTGGAGCCCCTCCAAGCTGCAGTCTGCCTCCTCCATCTTGAAGGTAACCTTGAAATGTGTATTTATTAAAGGTTTGCAGTTTCAAAGCACTTTTGGTTCTGTTGTGCCCAGCATGTGGGTCCCAGCTCTGGGCCTCAGTTATATGGTGTGCTAGCAGGAGGCCACTCT
The DNA here is from genome assembly GCF_014885135.2 of Alexandromys fortis. Lineage (NCBI taxonomy): Eukaryota > Metazoa > Chordata > Mammalia > Rodentia > Cricetidae > Alexandromys > Alexandromys fortis. The sequence continues at coordinate 1,002,356 of NW_026068143.1, read as the reverse complement.
AGTAAGGTGGGTTCGGGCACCACCAGCTGAACTTACTGTGTGTCTGGGGACATCTGTGTGTAGCATACTTGACTAGGATTGGGTAGATGTTCCCTGTGTGAGTCAAATCTGCAGATTCGTTACCTCTGAGCTCCAGACAGACCTTAGGAGTCTGCAGGGGTTTCTTTTGGGTGATCATAGAAAAATTTTGAAGATGGAAAAAGGATTTTTTTTTTCTTGAAGGCCACATTCTCAGTCTCAAGTGAGTGAAGCATCCTGTGCAGCTATAGGCACAGACTCACCTCTTCTCCTTGCTGCTCTTTGGTACATAGGAAGGTAAAGCTGAACTGAGTGGGCACAAGCTAAGCCACAGACTTAACAGTACTGAACCCAGGTTTCCTTGCCAGTGTTGCAGGCACTGCTTTAGTCCATGTTCCTCTGTGTCCCCAGAAGCCACTCCGCACACCATGGCTGGGCTCGTCTGCTGTCTGATGTGGGGTGGGGGCGATGACCCTGACACCACAAGTAGCTTGCAGCAGTTCCCAGGTCCACTGTGGCACCTCAGTGTTGAATGCTTAACGAGTCTCTCTTCGACCTTTACCAAACTTCTGAGCTCCCTCAGGGATTCGACAACTTGAGTAGCTTTGGCTTGAACCACACAGAACACAAAGGGAAACTTTGCTGTGTCCTGGGTACAGTTCATTCCAGAATGTGTGTGGCATACTTTGTATATTCTCCACACAGCAGAATGTTTCCATAAACACCCACCTCACCTCCTTGTCCGCTGCGGGGGGTGGCTGGGCACAGAGTAGCTGAAGTAGTTCAGAAGGGGCTGGGGAGTATCAGGACTTGGGTTTTCTACGCTGTGTGACACAAGGAGAGAAGTGACAATCATGAAGTCCAAGTATCTGCTGTTCTAGAGTAAGCAGAGTGGTGATCTGTGTGTAAAGATTTGGAATTTTTTTTTAAAAAAGTACCACGTTCCTGAAATTCAATATTTTTTTATTAATTTTAACTGAAAAAAAAGAAAATTATAGGAATAATGTGAATAACACAGTCAAATATAAACCACATTTTCCAAGGTATCTAGAAGGGATAATTTAGTAAAAAGATATATTATTCTAAATTAAGACATAAATATGATTTTCTTAATAGTACTAATACTTCAAGAAATTTAAAAAGTGTATTTAGCTAAAGATATTTAAAGATTAATACTAAAGGCATAATCATGGAGGACAAGCAACAGGAGGTCATTACTTTGTCAGTTATTAAAATTTCCTATAATATATCTGTCAACAGAATAATAAAATTCATAATAGTAATAGATAAATACTATTAATATCAGACATCCTTTTTAGTGTACCTGGAAACATTCACTGAAAATTCAAATAAATAGTACAAAAGCTTTACATTATTTGATCTATAGCTATAGAAATTTAATTTTCTACAAACAATCAGTTTACCAGTAGATTATCTTAATCCAGGAGGAAGCAGATATTTGATTACTTTGACTTATTTTAGTTTATAGTCTTCTGTATTTCTGGAGTTCATCTCTTTTATGTGATAAATGAATGAGGTTAGAAATATGTGATGGAGCCGGGCGGTGGTGGCACACACCTTTAATCCCAGCACTCGGGAGGCAGAGGCAGGCGGATCTCTGTGAGTTCTAGCCCAGCCTGGTCTACAAGAGCTAGTGCCAGGACACGCTCCAAAGCTACAGAGAAACCCTGTCTCGAAAAACCAAAAAAAAAAAAAAAAAAAAAAAAAAAAAAAAAAAAAAAAAAAAAAAAAAAAAAAAAAAAAAAAAAAAAAAAAAAAAAAGAAAA
>NW_026068143.1:965220-997555 GCF_014885135.2 Alexandromys fortis | reverse complement strand
GCCGCTTGGCTAGCTTATGCCCGAAATAACAACACACAAACTGTATTCATTTAAAGAACTGCTTGGCCCATACTCTAGCCCTTATAGGCTAATTCTCGCACCTGGACTAGCCCATTTCTAATAATGTTTGTAAGCACCCCAAGGTGCGCTTACCGGGAAGATTCTAGCCTACATCCATCTTCATCGCGTGTGCCTCAGAGAGCAGAGCTATCGTGTCTACCCGGGAGAGCTGAGCATGGCGTCTCTGCTCCAGCAGAGCTGTCCGGTCTCTCTGGGAGCAGAGCAGAGTCTGACCTCACTTCCTCTTCCGCCCAGAATTCTATTCTGTTTCCTCCTCCCATCTATGCTCTAAGCTAAGCCAAGCAGTTTCTTTATTGCTCAGCCAATGAAATCAACAGATTGATATATGACACTCCCACATCAAATAGGATGGTTATTTATTTAAGGGGGAAAAAACTTACAGATCACTGTCCCAGACAACAGCCCTCTGCGCAATCAGAAAGGGAGCCTAGTAGCTGGAATCAGAACAGGAAGCCAGAGAGAGAGTGGAGGGAAGTGGCCGCTTTTTTTAAAGGGAGAGAGACCATGCCCCAATGGGCTGGTATCTCAGCAGCTATTGGCTGAAGGAGCGGAAGGAGCTTCTGCAACAGAGTAATCAAAATTTTAGTGTTCTTAAAATATAAAGTAGTGTTAAAATAGATGAAAAGCAGAAAATCAGTGAGATAATATTTCTTTCTTTATTTTTTATTATTTTATTTTATTACTTTAAAAAATACCAATTCAAATTACAGCTTCTTCCCCTCCTTTCCTTTGCCTCCCACTCCCTACACAATCCTACCCCCAACCCCCCTTCAATCTTTTTTTCTGAATGTATTTCATTTTTATTAATTTTTATTTTTCCATTCAATTATTTACACTCCTTCTCTCCTCCCAATCCCCTCCCGCTCCCTCATACCCTCTTCTCCCTCCCCCTCCCTGCTTGAGAGAGGGCCAGGAATCCTGCCCTGTGGGAAGTCCAAGGCCCTCTCCCCTACATCCAGGCCTAGGGAGCTGTGCATCCATATAGACTAGGGTTCCATAAAGCCATAACATAAAAACAAGTCCTAGTGTCTTTATCAATGGCTTCTCAGTCAGCCCCCATTGTCAGCCACAATCAGAGAGTCTGGATTGATCACATGCTCATTCAGACCTTGTGCAGCTGGATTTGGTGAGCTCCCATTAGAACAGGCACACTGCCTCAGTTAGCGGAACAACCCCTTGTGGTCCTAATTTTTTTGTTCACCTTCTCCCTCCTTCTGCCTTTCATCTGGACCTTGGGAGCTCAGTCCATTGCTTTGATAAGGGTCTCTTTCTCTATCTCCATCCATTGCAAAAGACTCTATGGTGATATTTGAGATAATCATCAACATGATAGTGGAGAAAAGACAGTTCAGGCACCCTCTCCTCTGCTGACCAAGGACCTAGCTGGGGACATCCCATGGAAACCTGGGATTCCCCTCTAGAGCCAAATCTCTTGCCAACCCTAAAATGGATCCCTTACTGTAGGTATCTTCTTCCCTGCTCCTATATCTGCCCTTCCTCCATCTCCACCCTCCCACTCCCCCAAGTTCTTGCCAGTCCTTTCTTTCTCCCTTTCCTCTCCCCTTCTCCCCTTCCCCCAAAACTACCCCCACTCCTGCCCCCACTTCCATGCTCACAGCTTTTGCCCTGCAACCTTGACTTCTCTGAGCTTGTGAACTATGGGCTTAATGATCTTGGTTTATGGCTAGAGTCCACAAATGAGTGTGTACATACCAAATTCATCTTCTTGGGCCCAGGATAGTGTTTTCTATTTCCATCCATTTTTACCCAGTTAAAAAAAAAAAAAATGGGGCACTATACTGAACAGAGAATTCTCAACCGAAGTAGTCTAAATGGCCAAGAGACACTTAAGGTCATGTTCAACTTCCTTATTGATCAGGGACATGCAAATCAAAACAACTTTGAGATATCATCTTACACCTGTCAGAATGGCTAAAATCAAAAACACCGATGATAGCCTTTGCTGGAGAGGATGTGGAGTAAGGGGAACACTCATCCATTTCTGGTGGGAATGCAAACTTTTGCAATTACTTTGGAAATCAGTGTGGCTATTTCTCAGGAAATTCAGAATCAACCTACCTCTGAATCCAGCAATATCACTCCTGGGAATATACCCAAGAGATACCCTATCATACGACAAAAGTACTTGTTCAACTATGTTCGTAGCAGCATTATTTGTAATAGCCAGAACCTGGAAACAACCTAGATGCCCATCAATGGAAGAATGGATAAAGAAAGTGTGGAATATATACACATTAGAGTACTACTCAGTGGTAAAAAACAATGGCATCTTGAATTTTGCATGCAAATGGATGATAATATTTCTTTCTACTTACAATGTTTTACTTCCTTATGTTGAGTATATATAATAAAGAATTTTACTCTGATATTTTCATACATGTACATAATATATTTTGATCAGATTCACACAGTCTGTTTCTCTCTCCTATTCTTTTCCTTTCGTGCTAATACCCTTCCTTTTTCCAACAACCACCTCTCCTACTTCTCTTGTATGTGTGGAAGAGGATGTTTACATATGTCTGTGTATGACACAAGAATTTTATTTTTAATAGGGTTGATTACAGGAGCATAGCAGGTAATTAGTTCATAAGAGCATGTGCAATTTAACAGGTGCTATACCACTGAAGAAAATGTCAGTTCCTTCCTCTTCACCCTTCAATCACACACAACTCTTCAGATAGGGGAGGTGACTCATTATCCCCTTCATATTTTATGATATTATGTTGACAAAGTGAAGCTTGTAGTGGTCTTGGGCAGATAATCAGAGCTTCTTAGAATTTAAAGTGTCATAGTCAGCAGCCTGCTACTACAAAGAGAAGAATAAGAAGTGATTGACCACCCCCTGTTAAATTGGGAGCATAGCCCTCAGTCCCTCGCATCCATCCTAGTCTGCAGACCTGGGAGTTGTATTGGTCTGGACTCTAAATCACAGAACGGGCATTTAAGTGATTTCCTAGATGAAAAAACACATGGTTTGGGGGTCTGTATGGGTTTCCTGCTGTCCTGTCTCCCAGCCATGCACTTGGCCACCTGAGAGTGTCACTCTTAATAAAGCAATGGGCATTGTGATTTGTTTGATTTCACTTAATTGGATTTCTTATGCCGGTGGGGCTGCCCTTTTCTTCTTAAATTTACTTATAATATGGAGTGTTCCACCAAGGGCCTTAGTTTTTTCCTGTAGAGCACAGGCCCCAGGGCCCGGGGTCCAAGGCCATGATAGAAAATGGGTCTTCCTACAAACGTGCTCTGCCAGGCAAGTTAAGCTTTAGTTGGTGAGTTTGCTTTTTAAACTGCAAGCAGGTAGGGTTTGGGGGTGACCCATTTGTTTTTTCAGACTTTTCTTGAAGTCATGGTCCATGTGAAAATTCTGACTGCTGACAGCAGAGGCAGAGCCTTCTGCTGAGATGGAATTTGAGTACTGGAAGATGTTCCCTCCCAATTTCTCATGTAACCTGTATAGATTAAACATATATTTCGACTGACTCGGTGCCGACTCTCCAGTGGATGCACTATGATGGGCTTGTGTCAGAGGCATGCTTTTAAAGTGGGTTTCTTACATTCCCTAGCCAATTTCAAACACCGTTAAGTGGGCACTTAAAACCTTTTAAATTGCAACAATCTAACTTAAAACAAATTACACTCCAAGCCCGCGTTTTTTCAAGTATGGGGCTTTTGTCCCTCCTCTTCCACTGTTTTCTTTTTTTTTTTTTCCAACTGGCTACCATGCACTTTGATTTACCTCCACTTTCATCTCCTTTTGTGTGTTTATTGGCAACTACGCTCTTTGTCCTGCCTCCACTTCCATCTTTTTCTGTGTGTTCATTTGCCGACCTCCTGCTTTGTCCTACTCCTACTTCTGTCTCTCTCTATGTTGTTATTGGTGCTCTCACTCTTTGTCCTGCCCCTACTTCCTCCTCATTCCCGCATGCACACATGAATACACACACACACACACACACACACACACACACAGAGTTCCATGCTCCTGTGCAGCCATTTTAAAATTTTAACCCCCCATTCCAAAGTGCTCTGATGCTGTGCACGCAAAAAGTGACTGCCACTACAAAGTCACCTGCTGTGCACTGTTCTGCTTCTGTCCTGATTTTGGAGACAACAAAGATACAGGCCCACCAGTTCCTAGAGCACACTTGCCCAAATGCAGCACCAGTTTGTGGAGCAACACTTTTCCCAACACAGGTTCCTATCTACACACAGCTGATTTCCCTGGTCTCTGCACTGCCCCGCCTATTATGCTGACAACAAAATGTCCCTACTGACAAATTCACTTTTTCCCTGTCCTAAACTCTATAAAAGTGTTTCGTCTCTATGCTTCTGTTCTCTCTTACAATGCCTAGTATAATGTGGCCACAATTTAGGTTTATATAAGTGTTTAACTGTGTTTTCATAATGTAAGTCTGAGTTTTGTGCTTGTATGTACTTCTAGATTACAACAGCTAAAACACCAAATAATAACACTTGGTTTTCAAATGCCTTCACAGACCTAAGACCATCGCATTATAAAAATATAAAGCTTCTAATACAGAGACAAGCCAACTTTGCTGGCGTCCTTTTGCTCCTCCAAGAAGACAAAAACCTACATTTCCAGGCATCCTCTGGGTTGCAAAGCACCCACAGAAAAGCATAATGGCCTTTTTTTTTTCTTACAAAATTGATCAGCTTCTCTGCCAAGCCAGGTAAGACATTCTTCCCCTCACAGAAAAAAAAAAATCTTTGGGCCTCTTGCACTCAACAGCTAATGACAAAACTGCTTCCAAGCCTGATGTTCTCCAAGGACCATGAGAGTACTTGGGATTGCCTGCTGGCAAAAAGCTGTCTAGTTTTTTTTTTTTTTTTTTTTTATCATCTGTTCCTCCCAGATCTGTCTAAAGGCACGTGACAATTCAAGGTAACTGTTCTTTAACAGGCTTCATGGTCCAGGATTAACAGGTTTCAATCTTCAGAGGTTCAAAGTTCACAATTTCCTCTAATAGTCTTCTAACCTAAAGTAATAGCATTTTGCTACAGGTTCCTAAAAAGTTCCATCACTACACCAAAATCAGGTCGGGTAAAATCCAAGGTTCTTAATTTTCCAGTTATAAGCAAATTTTTCAGGTTACTCCCGCTGACTAAGTCAAGACCAACCTACCAGATGCTCCCAGGGCAACACCAAAAGCACCTGTACCAGTTCCTGGGACTTCATTGGTAACAGCTATTCTAGATCAAAGACACCTGCCAACTTAAATCCAGTTTCATCTGTTATTGTGTCTTATACCATTGCTACTACATTTCATAGAGCCCCAGTAATAATAATATTTCTTTTTCTCCTAGACACCTGTCTTCTTATCTCCCTCAAGACACAAATGCCTGGCATCTTCAGGATGACAGCAGACAGGATGCCTCTTCAGCCACACCACTGACTAAAGATGGACCCACCAATAGCCAGCTCTCCCCTCCCCATGATATTGCCAGCACCAACTGAAGGAAGAGTTGGGTAGGAATCAATGAACAAATTGATACAACAACCTTAATATATTATGCTAACACCAGAACCGAGTGGTCATACAAAAGGAAGACTTGATAATCCTAATCCAGAAGAAGCAGACAAAAATGATTTTAAGTGTAACTTCATGAAGATGATGGAGCCCTTTAAAGGGGAAATAAAAATTTCCCTCAAAGAAATGGAGGAAAAAACAAACAAAAAATTGCAATAAATTAATGAATCTTTTTAAGACTCCTAGGAAAACAAAAAAAAAATCAAATAGGTAAAACAAACAGTTAAAGACTTGAGGCTTAAAATAGAGGTAATAAAGAAAACAATCCAAAGGAATTTTGCACATGAAAAATATGGGTAAATGAATGGAAACTACAGAGGTAAGGATAACCAACAGAATACAAAAGATGGAAGAGAGAGTCTCGGGTGTTGAAGATATAGAGCAAATAGACTCATTGGTCAAAGAAAACATTAAATCTAAAACATTCTTAACACAAAACATTCAGATGATCTGGGACACCATGAAAATCCCAAACCTAATAATAATAGGGATAGAAGAAGAAGAAGAAATCCAAGTCAAAATCACAGAATATATATTTAACAAAATCATAGAAGAAAACTTTCCCAACCTAAAGATGGATATTCCTATGAAGGGACAAGGAACTTACAGAACACCAATTAGACTGGATAAAAAAAGAAAAATGTCTCCTTGTCATAAAATAATCAAAATGCAAAATATACAAAATAAAGAAAGAATATTAAGAGCTGCAAAGAAAAAAGGCCATGCAAAATATAAAGGTAAGCATATCAGAATAACAATTGATTTCTCAATGGAAACTATGAAAGCCAGAAGGTACTGGAAAGATGTTCAGCAGACACTAAGAAACTATGGATAAAGGTCAGACTACAATGTCCAGCAAAGCTTTCAATCACTATTGATGGAAAAAAAAAAACAAGCTAGTCCATGATGGAACCAGATTTAAACAATAGCTATCCACAAATCCAGCACTACAGAAAGTACCAGAAAAAATGACAACCCAATGAAGCTAACTGCCCCCACAAAATCACTGGCAACAGATAACCTCACACTACCAAACCCAAAGAAGAGAAACACACACTCACACTACCTCTGAAAAGCAACAAGAATTAACAGTCACTGTTCATTAATATCTCTTAATATCAATGGACAAGACACAATTCACCTATATAATGACACAGGCTAAGAGATTGGATATAAAAGCAGTATCCAGCCTTCTGGTGTATACAAGAAACACACCTCAATGTCAAAGACAGACATTACCTCAGAGTAAAGGGTTGGGAAAGGATTTTCCAATCCAGTGGACCTAAGAACAAAGTGGGTGTGACTATCCTAATATCTAACTAAACATACTTCAAACTAAAATCAATCAGAAGTGATGGAGAAAGACACTTTATATACATATCAGGAAAAATCCATCAACATGAAGTCTCAATCCTGAGAGTCTATGCCCCAAATACAAGAGAACCCACATATGTAAAATAATCCTTATTAAAGCTTATGTCACATATCAAACACTAATAGTAGGAGACTCCAACACCACACTCTCCACAATGGACTGGTCAGTGAGACAGGAACTTATCAGAGAAATAAGAGAAATAACAGATGTCATGACTCAAATGGACTTGGAAGACATTTATAGAACTGTCCACACAACATAAAAGAATGTAACTTCTTCTTAACACTTCATTGAACCTCCTCTAAAATTGACTACATACACGGTAACAAAAATAACCTCAATAGATACAAAAAAAAATTGGAGTAAAACCTTCCCATATCTTTTCAAATCACCCTGATTTAAAGTTAGAATTTAACAACAACATTAATTGCAGAAAGCATGCAAAATTAATAAAATAAAATCAAAGAAAACAATACAAAGAATAAATGAAACCAAAAGCTGGTTCTTTGAGAAAAATCATCAATATAAAAAATAAACCTTTATCCAAATTAATAAAAAAAGCAGAGAGAGAATATTCAAATTCATAGAAGCAGAAGTTAAAGGGGGACATAACAGACACTGAGGAAATCCAGAAAATCATTAGTTCATATTACAAAATTCTTTACTCCATAAAATTGGAAAATGTAAAAGAAATGGAAAATTTTTTGAATAGATATCACCTACCAAAATTAAATCAAGACCAGGTGAACCATTTAAATAGACCTATAATGTGAAAGGATTATAACTTTCAAACACTGATAAAAATCCTCCCAACCNCGCAGAGTTGGATGGTTCAAGCATCAAAGACAAGCTAATACCTATACTCCTGAAAATGTTAGACATAATAGAAACAGAAAGAAAATTGCCAAACTTTTTTTATGAGGCCACAATTACTATGATACCAAAACCACACAAAGAGCCAACCAAGAATTACAGACCAGTCTCACTCATGAACATAAATGCAAAAATGTTCAATAAAATACTGGCAAAGCAAATTCAAGAATACAACAGGAAAATCATTCACCATGATCAAGTTGTTTCAAATCAGAGATGCAGGGATGTTTCTACATACAAATATCTATCAATGTAATCCACAATATAAATAAACTAAAAAAATATTATCATCTCATTACATGCTGAAAAATAATTTGACAAAATCCATCACCCCTTTATGATAAAGATCTTGGAGTATTCAGTGATAAAAGGAACATAATCTAAATGTAATAAAAAGCAATATACAACAAGCCAACATCAAATTAAATAGAAAGAAATTCATAATGATTCCACTAAAATCAGAAACAAGACAAGGCTGTCCACTCAACATAGTTCTTGAAGTTCTGCCAAGAGCAATAAGACAAGAAAAAGAGATCAAGGGGATTAAAATTGGAAAGGAAGATGTCAAACTTTTGCTATTTGCAGATGATATGATAATATAAATAACTGAGCCCAAAGCTCTACTAGGGAACTCCTACAGCTGAAAAACACTTTAAGTAACATGGCAGGATAGAAGATCAACTGAATAAAATCAGTTACCCTCCTATATACAAATGATAAAAAAAAGCTGGGAAAGAAATCAAAGATACATCACACTTTACAACAGCCACAAATAACATAAAAAATATCTTAGGGTAACACTAACCAAAGAAATGAAAAGCCATGGTCAACAAAAACTTTAAGTATTTGAAGAAAAAAATTAAAGAAAATACCAGGAAATAGAAAGATCTCCCATGCTCTTGGATAGGTACAATCAACATAATAAAGAGGGTAATCCTACCTAAAACAATATATAGATTTAATTGAATCCCCATCAAAATCCCAAGAAAATACATAACAGACCATGAAAGAACGATACTCAACTATATATGGAAAAAAAATAGGATAGCCAAGATAATCCTGTACAATAAAGAAACATCTAGAGGCATCGCCACCTCTGACATCAAGCTCTATTATAGAAGCACAGTAATAAAAACATCTTGGTATTGGCATGAAAACATACATGTTGACCAATGGAATCAAATCAAAGTCCCAGATATTAATCTACACTCCTATGAACCAGAATTTTGACAAAAAAAAGCTAAAATTGTATAATGAAACAAAGAAAGCATCTTCAACAAATGGTACTGGCATAACTGGATGTCAACATGTAGAAGCATGCAAATAGATCCTTACTATTCCCGGGCACGAAACTCAAGTCTAAATAGATTAAAGACCTCAATATAGATACAAACACACTGAATATGATAAAAGAGAAAGTGGGAAGTAGCCTTCAATGCATGGGCACAGGAAACAATTTCCTCAATATAACATCAGTAGCACAGACACTGAGAGCAACAATAAGTAAGTGCGACCCACTGAAACTGAGAAACTTCTGTAAGGCAAAGGACATAGTCAATAAGACAAGAAGGTAGCCAACTGAATAGGAAAACATTTTAACCAACCCCACATCACACAGAGGACTGATCTCTAAAAATGTAAAAATACTCAAGCAATTAGATGTCAAAACTCCAAATAACCCAATTAAAAAAACAAGGTAATTCTGTTAAAAAAAAAACAGAATTCTTAAAAGAGAATTCTCAAGAGATGAATCTCAAATGGCTGAAAGACACTTGAGGAAATGTCCAACATCCTTAGTCATAACAGAAATGTAAATCAAAACAACTCTGAGATACCACCTTACACCAGTCAGAATGGGTAATATCAAAAACACCAATGATAGCTTATGTTGGAGAGGATGTGGAATAAGGGGAACACTCATTGCTGGTGGGAATGCAAACATCTACAACAACTTAAGAAATTATTATGGCGGTGCTGGCTTTTTTGAGCCTCCAGTTGCCAGGTTTCTTGAGCCTCTTTACTCTCGTAGTTATTGCTAGCCTTTATTAAGTGTGCTATATGCCCATTTCTGCAGCCCCATGATGCAGAATGCTCATTCTGCAGCCCCATAAGGCAGAACAATCAGAGACCATAGGGCATGGATTCAAGCAGGAACTCAGTATATTACTGTAAGCATCAACGGATACAGATTAAGTGACATGGAGTAATGTGGGGGTACCTTCATCCAATTAGAGGCACCCAAACCCTTCCTCTGATTGGAGGGGCATCTACCTAATTTTTGCTATCTCATCCTCACTCAAACTCAAGTCAAGCTTTTATTGTGTCCTGTAGACCTAGAGGTACAGGCCCTGAGATAATTTTAGCCCAACACGGCAGTTTCTCAAAAAAAAAAAAAAAAAAAATTAGAATCACCTACCTCAGGAACCAGCAATACCACTCTTGGACATAAACCCAAAATATGCTCCATCATATTACAAAAGCATTTGTTTAACTATGTCCGTAGCAGTATTATTTGTAATAACCAGAAAAGAGAAGCAACATAGATGCCCCTTAACTTAAAAAAAAAAAAAAGTGGCGCATTTACACATTAGAGTACTACTCAGCAGGAAAGAAAAATGATATCTTGAAATTTGCATGCAAATGGATGGAGCCAGAAGAAACCATCCTGAGTGAGGTAACTTAGACCCAGAAAGAAGAACATGGTACATACTGATTCATAAGTGGATACTAGCTATAAAGCAAACGGTATTGAGCCTATAGTTCATGATACTAGAGAAGTAACAAGGTGAACCCTAAGAAACATACATAGATCTACCTAAAAATAGGAAATAGACAATATTTCCTGAAGAAAATTGGGAGTATGGGTGTTGGAAGAGAAGGGACGGGAAAAGGATAGGACAAGAGGAGGAGGGAGGACAACTTGAAATTACAGGAAAATCGAGATGGAGGAAGGTCAGAGATGAGAGCAAGGAAAGAGACATTTGATTAAGGAAACCATTATGGGACGAGCAAGAAACCTGACACTAGAGAAATTCACAGACATTCACAAAGATGACCCCAGATAAGACCCTAAGCAATAGAAGAGAGGGTGCCCAAACTGTTATTTCCCTGTAGTCCAAATCATGAATATCTTAAATATCAACATAGAACCTTCATCCAGTAATGGATGGAATCAGGGGCAGAGCAATGTAGCAGATCACTGGACTGAGCTCTCAAAGTCCAGTTGAAAAGTGAGAGGAATGAAACTATGAGCAAAAAGGTCAAGGCCATGATGGGTATACCCACCCACTGAAACAGTTTATCTAATCTAATGGGAGCTCAACAACCTGGCTGGGCAGTGAAGGAACCAGTATATGTCCAAACTAGACCCTCTGAATGTGGGTGACAGTTGTATGGTTGGCCAAACTGCAGGACTACTGTCAGTGGTGCCAGGATTTATTCTTACTGCTTGTACTGGATTTTGGGGAACCTATTCTCTTTGGATGAATATGTTTTTCAGTCTGGATATAGGAGGGAGAGCCTTGGACCTTCCGCAAAACAATGTGCCTTATTCTCTCTAAGGTGTGGATGGGGGCTGGAGTGGGAGGGTATGTGAGGGAATGGAATTGGTATTTAAAATGAAAAAGATAGTTTTTTTTTCTTTTTAAAAAGCAAAATAAATTAAATTATAAAAAAATAAAAGTGTTATTTGCATGTCACATATGGAAGTAGTGTTGAATATTTCTCTGACCCCTTTCTTTTGTTGCTTAAATTCATTTTGTTTCCTTATCTGCAGGATTATTTTAATGTTGTAGGCAATTATAAGGATGTCTCTTTTGTTGCTGAACATTCAATAGTCATTTATTCTCTGGACATTGACCAGTTACAAATCTTTGCTGTCACTGCTGACCACTATAAAAAGAAACATAATCTGACAGAGGCTGACAGAAGCATCATGCTTTGGACATTAATATTTGAAAGACACATCATATCCATTTAGCAATTCAAAAATGGTAGTTTCTCCACTAGCAATCTGACCTTTCTAGCCACTGGATTCTGACTGAATTTACAGCATCAAGCATTAATTCACTCAAGGGAAGATGTCAAATCCAATCAGAAAGTAGTTGGAATTTTGATTCATTTGATCTTGTGTAGGTCAGGTGCATCATTGTGAGTCCATGTATGCAACAGCCCTGCTGTGTTAAGAAACTATGGCTTCAGAGTAGTCCTTTCTCTTATGATCTTTCCATACACTCTTCCATGATGTTGCCTAAGCCTTAGTGCAGTGATACATCATTTAAGGCTGAATTCTCCACAGTCACTTAGCCTATGCACTTTGGCCAGCTGCAAGGATTTCTTGATGAGCTCTTTGCATTCCAATCAGAAAAAGGAAGTCAGAGTCATTTTATTTTAATTATTTATTATTAAATATTAATCAAAATATTTAATTAAAATATTTAAATGAAAAGTAATTATTTTAGGTTCTATCATTATACTAGTGTCTTGATGCTTCCAATAACAAAAGACTACAGACTTGGTGGCCAAAAGTATTATCTATATTATCTGGAGGATAATAAGTTCAAGATAATGGTACCACTTTTTATCTTTCCTTATAAAAACTATCTACTTACATTGAAAACAGCCTGTATCCTCTTGTCAGAGAAAAGGTTTGCTTTTAAAAGGAAATCAATGCTATCTAATTAGGGACCTGCAACTGTAATTTCATGCAACCTTAATCAAATACTTTACAGTTATTACCAAATATATAAATTTGAAATTAGAAATTCAATTCTTTAATACTCTTTATCAAACATATTAAACAAAGGAACATGAACAAATATTTTATGAAATATATTGACCAATATCAGTGTATTTAAAAACTTTATCTTAGGTAAGACTAAATTTTAAAAATCAAATTACTTTTCTAAAATCAGATTTGAATGTTATTTTTAGCAATTGGGTTTTTGCCAACAAAGTTTTGTAAGAAAATAAATACTCAGCTGATGACCACCATAAAATAGCAATGTCCTTTTTCTCTCTTTCTACTTCAAAGCTTTCTGTCTGAAAATCCAAATCTATCTAATAACTTCAAGTTCCAATCAAGAAAAAAACGAACAAAGATATGAAAGCTAAACTTAACAAAACAAAGGTGTTTCTCAAACTACAAACCAAAACACAAAATTATAGTCAAAACACATAAGGAAATATAAAGACAAATGTGCAAATTCTTAGTATAACAACACTTCATCTTACTGTGACAAACTACAGCCTGGCTAATTATATCTTGGTCAATTATGGAAGAGTAATTAGGAATCAACTTCTTTTTTTTTCTAGCTTTCTTAAAGACTCAATGCAAAATACATTTTTCAAGCAATGTTGTAGATGCTTTTTTTAAAAACTCCTTTTACTTTTGCTTTTTTGGGGGTCCACCATGAGCTCCAAAATAAATTATACATGATGATTATTCTTTCTTATGAATGCTCATCCCTAGCTTGTCTTTTTTTTTAATGAGCTTTCCTTTAATTATCCCATTTAACTTTAGCCCCTGGGCTTTTACCTTTATCTTATATATCTTTCTTTATTTCTTACTCCATGGCGAGCTGTGTAGCTTGGTGGCTGGCTCCTTGAGACCTTCACATCCTCTTATTTCTTGATTGTTTTTTGCTAGATTCCTCCTATTTATCCTCTCTGCCTGACAGCCCCACTCATACTTTTTTCTGCCTTGCTATTGGCTATTCAGTTCTTTATTAGACCAATCAGGTATTTAAGACAGGTACGGCAACAGAGCTTCACAGAGATAAACAAATGCAACATAAAAATACAACACATCTTTGCATCACTAAATAAATGTTCTACAGCATAAACAAATGTCACACACGTTAAAATAATAATCTATAATATTTCCCCCTATTGTCTAAATAAAAAATGAAAAGTTTTACCTTAAACATAGTAAGACTATATACAGTTGGAACAATTATCACATAAGAATTAGTCACATTATCCAGTTCATTTGTGTCTCACAAAATTAAAGAAAATACTCCATTATCTATCTTATCTTAGTGAATCCAAAATTTTATGCAAAATTTACTTTATGTCATAGCTAAGGAAAACTTCAAATATAACTATCTAGTCTTCAACTCTATCAAGTGACCTAGATGAATATAATATTTCCTGAGTAAACAGAAAGCACATTGCTAACAACTTTCAAAACTCTAGAAATGACAGAGATATTTTACTGCCTGGACAGTCACCTAAAGTTCTTCTGGAATTTTGAGGCATCCATCTTCAGCCCTCAGACCTGGAGTATCTGACAGACTGTTCACTGAAGCATGAAATTTGAAGAACTGTCTTCTTGGTTCTTTGAAGAACTTCTATGGCAAAGCTGACCAGTTGCTTACCTCTGTTTCTAGCAGAGTGTTTGGCAGACTTTTTCCAAAAGCAGGAATCTTGAAGGACCATTCCACCTTGTTTTGGGAAGTTCAACAATCATTTTCCTGTGGGTCTTACATATCTAGTTTATGTAGCATACTGTCAAGCAGTCAAGGCAAAAAACAGTTTCTTACTTAAAAGGATAACCTTGACACATACTGGCTACCTGGATAATCATACAAAGTCTCATTTGCAACATTGAAGCAACCAACTTTGGTTAAGGCCTAGCATAATTGACAGACCATTTTCAGAGGTAAGAATTTTTTCAAAACCATCTTACCCTGTCTTTGCAAGATTTGACAGTCTTTTTCCTTGTGTCCTGCTTATCCATTTCTGGATACCATGTATCTTGTCAGTGGTTGAGGCATGGGCAGTTCCTTGCCCAAAAGTCAATCACACCAAGAAGAAAACAAACTCAAAATGTAGTGTCTTTAGTACTCAACATTCTCTTAGGAATAGATCGGTAACTGGATTATGTATATTACTGTGTTTTCTTTGAATTTTTTGACTGTGAAGGAGCTAGGTACAAAGAGACTTTTTATTGTATCTGCTGCTAAGCAAAATGTGCATGTCATGACTTCCAAATTTGAGTCTAAGGATATGTTGCTTTGGAAAAGAGGTTCTTCTCTTATTTCCACAGAGGATGAGAACCTGTGGATTGCTTCCATACTGGTGTGGTTTGATGGACCAAGACCTCCTGAAAGGTCACCATGAGCACCCATAAAAAATGAAATACTTGATTAACAATGACCCCAATCAGCAGGAAGCAGTTTGAATTCAACTACATCCATATTCCCAAATATTGTCTATAAATGTTTGTTTACATTTAAAGGAACACATGTTATAGAGATTTGCATTGGTAGGGATCTTGGTTTATTGATAAAAATTTAAGGTCAATTTTGTAATATGTATATTTCTGCTCTGGATTAACATATCGTGATTGTGTAGTTCATTTAAAATGTAATGTATAATTAAGAAATAAAGGTTAATAGATAATCATCTATAATAGTCAAGCTTGTAGTCATGTTAGTTAGATTTTCTAGAGATATATTTCAGTTAGATAAGTATTCTTCAAATCTTTCAGAGACTTTCAGAATATGGCATTTAAAACACTTAAAAACTTAAGGTATTTTATGACAATGAAACATCTGCTCCTGACAGCATCAAGGTATTTCAAGAGGAAGATGGACATTGAAAAGACTTCTTGTGGAGTTGCTTAGCCTGTTGGGCAAAAAACTGGACT
The DNA here is from genome assembly GCF_014885135.2 of Alexandromys fortis. Classification (NCBI taxonomy): domain Eukaryota; kingdom Metazoa; phylum Chordata; class Mammalia; order Rodentia; family Cricetidae; genus Alexandromys; species Alexandromys fortis. The sequence goes on along the minus strand of NW_026068143.1, from coordinate 982,002 downwards.
GCTGCACTGGACATGGAGGACCCTCAGATAAATGACTGCTAAATTTAACTAAAATAAGACAGTTTTCAGGGTTCCTGCTTCATGAAACAGTCTACTAGATGTTCTGTAGGACACAGAAAGTGACTGACAAACTGCCAATATAGGCAAAACTGTCTTTGAAATCTCCTGCTTCGTGAAAAAGTCTGCTATTTACTATGGGCCAGAAGGCTGAAGATGAAAGCTCCAAAATGGTACAGAAGAACCTTGTGTGACTGTCCAGGCAGCTGTCTGTGTTAATTCTATAGTTTTGTAAGTTGTTTACAATGCATGTTCTATTTACTTAGATAATATTATAGCCTTCTGAAGTCTTTGATTTGAAGAATTGATAGTTATAATTCTCTTTAGTTATGATAAAAAATAATATAGAGGGGCTGGAGAGATGGCTCAGAGTTTAAGAGCATTGCCTACTCTTCCAAAGGTCCTGAGTTCAATTCCCAGCAACCACATAGTGGCTCACAACCATCTGTAATGGGTCTGGTGCCCTCTTCTGGCTTGCAGGCATACACACAAACAGAATATTGTATACATAATAAATAAATATATTTAAAAAATAATAAAATAGATATTAATATTATAACTGTAATTATTGTTTGATACCTGTTTTGTTATATGTATTTTTACTATGTTAAAGTTAAAACCTTCCTTTCCAATCATAAAGGTTGGAGGTGATGTGGGATTTTCCTCCATTTTCCATGAATACCATTGGTTAATAAACTGTCTTGGGCGTGTACAGGGAATAGAGGTAGGCAGGGAAAACTAAACTGGATGCTGGGAGGAAGAAGGTGGAGTCAAAGAGACACCATGGAGCTGCCGCTGGAGATAGACATACTGAAACTTTAGCCAGTAAGCCACAGTCACATGGCAATACACAGATTAATAAAAATGGGTTAAGAATTAGCCAATAAGAAGCTAGAGCCAATTAACCATTGAGTGATTTAATTAATACAGTTTCTGTGTGATTATTTCGGGTCTAAGTGAGCTGGGCAGCCAGGAATCAACAAGTGGCCCCTCCCTACAACATATGACTGTCCATACTCATATTCTTTCTTTCTTAAGCTTATGCACATTGTAAAACACCCTGGAAACTGTTTTGACGTTTTCTCCATCTGGACCTCTTTAATTACCTATCTCTAGTCTTTTTTTCATCATGTAAGCAAATTTTAACCTGCTAAGCTACAGCTTAGCCTCCATGTTGCTCTATCAGATTGTTCCACCTGCCTTTCTAGTGATGAAAGCCATGCCTAATGTTCATGGCTGGTCAAAGGGTTGTGATCGAGAATTGCATAAAACATCCCTTGTTAGAGAAACTGGTACCTGAGCTGCCACAAGATGCTTTTACTTAGTTTTCTGTTTCTATACAGATGCTGGCTGAAAAGAAGAACCTCTTAATGGAATCGTGTCCCTTTTCTTTTCTTTTTCAGCTTTCTCAGGACCTACGGAGAAATTTGAGAGCCTCATTTTGGTACACCAAAATGTAGTTGGTTGCTTGCTCTTTTACTCTTTGGCTATTTGGGGACCCATCACCTAACTCACAAATAAATCACACGTGAGGCTTATTCTTTTCTATGAATTCCCAACCTTAGCTTAGATTGTTTCTAGTCAGCTTTTCTTAAATTATCACATCTAACTTTTACCTCTGGTCTTTTACCTTTATTCTATATACCTTTCTTTATTTCTTACTCCATGGCTTGCTGTGTAGCTTGGTGGCTGGCCCCTTGAGTCCTCCTCTTCTAGCTCCTATATCTTTTACCCCTAGATTTCTCCTATTTGTTCTCTCTGCTGGACAGACCTACTCATCATTTTTTTCTGCCTTGTTGTTGGCTATTCAGCTCTTTATTAGACCAGTCAGGTATTTTAGACAGGCACAGTGACAGATATTCTCAGAGTTAAACAAATGCAACATAAAAAATGCAACACATCTTCGCATCATTAAACAAATATTCTACAGCATAACAAATATAACACATTTTATATTAATATTCTACAGCATAATATTGTTTTTCTAGTAAACTCCAATTTATAAAGATTAATAAAAACATATATGATATTATATGTCTTTAATACCAGCACTCAAGAGGCAGAGACAGTTAGATCTCTGAGTTTGGAGTCAGTCTGGTCTATAGAGTGAATTTCAGAACATCCAGAAATACACAGAGTGACCTTGTCTAAAACAATACAGAAAAAAAATGAGAAGGTGAGTTCATTCTATGGTATTGTTACCAATATAACATATTGAGAACTGGTCAGATAAGATAGTAAGTGAAAGAAATATCACCTATAGCCGAATGGTTTAGTATAGAAAGAGGTACTTGTTTGTCCAGCATCTGCTAGTCAAAAAAAAAAAAAAAAAAAAAAAAAACAGTGTTGATAATATGCTGGCAATAGTAGGTGTTGCTATAACTAACAGTAGGGGAAGAAGCTGATTTGAAGAAAATCATTCCCAATTACATTTAGTGAGGTACATTTGGAAGTAGTGCACAGGGATTTAGCTATGTGACTCATATTAATATTAACAGGCTTCACCCAGCAAAATCCCTAGGCAGTGTTTTGTAAAAGTACTCAAGAGAGTTTACAAAAAGGCAGATTTTTCTTTATTTGTATGGTTTGACTACAAATCATATTTTGTAGTCAAATTATTGCAGTAATTTTATAAAAGAGAAATTATGTTTTAAGATTCTAATATTTCATTCATTGCTACATAACATGGCATGTTGCCTTCTGTAAAGTGTAGCTTGAGAAGGGATTATGATACAGCACAAGATGATATTTTCCCAAAGTAAAGAATATATATTGTGGGTGTTAGGTACTATATTTCATTATGTGAGAGAATTACAAATTAATGCTTGTCATTAATTTCTGGTATGTAAAATGCAAAGTTTTTAGCAATAGCACTTACACAAGAATCACTAATGGTTATATAATCAGGTCATAAGAATACAAGTTTTAACAACTGTACTGATAAACGTAACTATGTTTGAAAACTGAAATCATAGATCTTGCATATTCCAAGATTGCATTTTGGGAACATTTTTAGCAAGTAATTGCATAATGTATGGAATGCTGTATTTTAGAATAGCTATCCAAATGAACAAGCAAGCCTGAATGAAATTTTAATGTGATAATAAGTACATTTTAGAATTCTTCCTCAATAATTTTCCTCTATTTTTATTTTTCTTTGCTACAAAATAGTTTCCATGAAGAGAAGAAATTTATGCACCTGAGAATTTAAGTTACCCAATTAATTTTTAGAGCTACCTCCCAGGAAAGAATTACTAAGTTCTTGGTTCTACAATTCATTACTCATTCTGCCAGAATTATACCATTGCATACTTTATTGAAGAATTTCTGCATCAAAACATATTAGTTTTAAATTGGTACCATATTGCTAATGGATATATTGACAGAGTACCTGAAAGGAGAAAAGTACAGAAATACTGAAGAAAACAAACAAGAAAAAGGAGAAATTTTAAATAAACTTTCAATGACAAGTATTACCTAGCCAGCTAGATGAAGTGAAAATGACCAGGGGAAAGGAAAGAATATCCAAGGGGGAGAGCACATGTACAAAGGCAGAGTAGACAATAGTATGCTGAACTTCAACTGGAATAATTCAAATAAATTTCCAGAGTCCATAAATGGACTTCTGAGTGGAATATATATTCTATGGTGTTTAACTGAAATATTATCATTTTTAAATGTTAGTTCTGTGACAAATTAATACAGGTACATAATGTGTACTAATTACTCCTACATTCTTTATTTTTCTCCCACTTCTATCAAGGTCATGCCACCTCCTCTCACAAAACACACACACATACACATACTGTCACTTTCCAGATTCATGACTTACTTTTGGTTTTGTTGTGTTTGGTATAATCAGGGCCATCAGAGAGACTATTGCATTGTGTGATTAATTTGAACCAAGCAACTCGCCATTTCATGGCATTCAGCTGTGGCTACTTGAAAAAGATTAACCCAACTTCTTCTACCAGAGAGTATCAGCTGATTCTGATCAAATGGCAAATCTGCATATGGGATGGGGGAAGGGCTAGAGTATATACATAGGCCTGGGAAGACTGAAGCTGAACTCCCTTTGTGTAGCTACAGGGAAGCCCTCATTCCTATTGGTAAGGCTTTTGAAGTCCAACGTATTGAGGGAAGAGTATGTAGCACAAATTCTAATTGGTCTTAATTATAAAAAGGCACAGTCAGATATAGGAGTTAATGCCGAAGATCAGAGAAGCAGAAGCCAGCTACTAGGGGGTTCTTTTTTTTTATTTCTACCAATTTGCAGACTGCATTCCAGATTCCCTATGTTTCTGTCAAACTTCAGACTGCAAATGTCTCCACCAAACTTCAGACTGCCTTGATCTATATCGTTCTGCCTTTATTTCTTTCTTTTTCCAATCATATCACTCTTGTTTTCACCTCCCTAGTGCTGGAATCAAAGTCATGTGGTTCCTGGTGATGGTATCACTTTTGTAAGAGCTCTGTTTCTCTTTTAGACAGATTCAATTTTGTGTAGGCCAGGATAGCCTTGAATTAAGAGAGATCATTCTGCCTCCATTTGCTGAGTCCTGGGGTTAAAGGTGTGTGTCTCTACTCCCTGACCTCTAGGAGCTTAGCTCTGCACTCTGATCTTCAAGAAAGCTTTTGTTGTTGTTGTTGTTGTTAAAACATAAACAGAATAGCACTACAAGAGTGCCAATACTTGTAGTTAACCCCTTATATGTAGTCTGTAAGGAAACCACTGAGTATATTGGTTAAACAGAGTGAACTTTGGTTTAATTGTGCCTTGTTTATTCTTGGGACCTTCTAGAGGACATTGATCTTGCTCACTTCTTCCCCTGGGAAGAAATTTTAATAACACTTGGCAAATTTGGCAGGATACCACAAAACCAAGGATGAGTTTGGGAAGAACAGTGGTGGTATTGGACCTGGTATGGGGAAAAAGAAAGCAGATAAAGGGAAGTGGTGTGTTTGTGTATGTGTGTTGGGGAGGAGGGATTGCACAGGCAATTTAGATGAGATGATTTCTTTCCTAAAGGGGCTGTATAGGTAGTGGCCAGGGCATGGCCAGTGCACAGATTTGTCATCTGTCTAAGGTGAGGCCAAGGCATCATGGGGGAAATCTGAAGCATGTGTAATGGGAACTCAGAGAAAGATATTGGGGTTCAACCTAAAGATTCAAAAAGTAAAGCAGCCAGACACTGACTCTTACATCTACCTCAGTCCAAAATGTCATCCTGTCTCCAGGACTCTCAGAATGAGACTGAGACTGAGAGCTTTCTTTTTCCATTTTATAATCCTCTCTTTGGCTAGGATTAAAGGCATGCACCTCCTGGGTTTTTATGGCAACTAGTGTGGCTACTGGATTTAAAAGTGAGTGTTACCACAGCCTGGTATGTCAGGCTGACTAGTGGGGCTTATTTTACTCTTTGATCTTCAGGCAAGCTTTATTAAAATAGAAATAAAATGCCACTACAGGAATTCTATGATGTAAGTCTTCTATTAGGTAATATTGAGGGCATGACTTTTTGATGGGTGTTGTCTACCCCAGCACAAACATTATACACCCTAGCATTAACACATTAGAAACAGAGGAACTGGGGAAAATCAACAGAAGCAATCTGGCATCTACTGTGGGAAATAAGAGACCTACTTAAGGCTGAAGGGGCATCCCAAAAGGAAGATTGCAAATACAAAGAAGGAGTTGCTATGAGAAATGGATATGGAGTTGCAAAGTTCAGCACTGGTCTCAAGCAGCAGGTATATTGGATAAAAGCAACTGAGAAATGGAGGTGTTAACTTACCATTTTTATGACTGCCAGGTCAAAAGAGGAAGAGGGCCCAGGTTAGACATGAAATACAAAGCCTCTTTCAAGGGACTTCAAAATTTCGAATTCTTGGGAAAAGTCAGGCAGTGATAAGAAGGAAGCAACATAGAAATGACTACTGATACCCCACAGGTCAGAAATTTAATAGGGATAAAGGGAAAAAAATCTTTAATGAAGCACACTGATGGAGTGTTTACAATGGGCCACTCTAGGAGACTATGGTAGTGAGAAAATATTCAGCTTCAGAACAGTTGGTGCTAGGGAACACTTTCAAACAAAGAATGAAAGAGATGCTCAGTACTTGGCTTAACATACTGAGTATGGAGGCAAATAGGTTCATGATGGAGGAGTTAATTTCATTGGTTAATAAATATACTGCCTTGGCCCATTTGATAGGCCAGCCCTTAGGTGGGTGGGGTAGACAGAACAGAATGCTGGGAGGAAGTGAGGCAATCGCCATGTATCTTCTCTCTGGGTCATACACGATGAAGCTCCAGCCCAAGATGGACGTATGGTAGAATCTTCCTGGTAAGCCACCACCTCATGGTGCTACACAGATTATTAGATATGGGTTAGTCAAGATGTGAGAGTTAGCCAAGAAGAGGCTAGATATAATGGGCCAAACCGTTTTTAAAATAATACAATTTGTGTGTTGTTATTTTGGGGCATAAGCTAGCCAGGTGACTGGGAGCCAAGAGGCAGGAACACAGCCCACAGCTCCTTCTACAGGTTCACCTAACCTTCCATTAGACAAAGGTTTTATAATCAGGTAAATAGGAGGTCAAAATGTCTCATATAAACCATTCTTGATACCTAGTTATCCCTTGTTGAAGTTCCTCTGAATGTTAGTGACTGAAAATAGAAGGGTAGACCCTGATAAAGGAACTAGAGGTGTGGGAAGTGGTATTTGGTGCCAAGTTTACATGCCATTATCAGACTGTGTTTACAGGAAAACTAAGTACCAAAAATGTCTCAGTAAATCCTAGGAGCATTGGTGGCAGTGCTGAGCACCATGGTATGGTGTGACCTGCATGAAGCTGGAGAGGCTTTTGTTAATAGAGATGATTTATACCTACAGGTCAACTCGATTTAAAAGGTTCTAAAGCAAAAATAAGTTAGTAAGAGGGGGAGGAGCCCAGAAAATGGACATCTCAGGGTCTCCTGAACACAGATGTGGCAAGACTTGAACCATGCAGGAATTCCTGGAGACAAAATTAATGTGCATCCCAGCACCATGTCAGTAATTCTTTGGAGGGCCTTAAGGTCAGACCAAGAATTCACCACTTGAGTAGGGAAAACTGACAATGAGGAGGTATAGATACTGCTCCCACTGCTGAGGAAGGTTTCTCAGGATAGGAACTTCCCCTTCCACAAATGGAGTGTCAGAGTCGCCCACAGATGAGACCATAGAGGGTAACTGGAAATCTCATGTTGAACTGAAGATTTCTTGGTCCTTCCAATATGCGTAATACATGGTTGTTAGTGGATTCAGAAACTGAATGTCAAGTGATTTGTGGTAACTCCCCAACGCATCAGGGACAGTGAGTAAAAATTTATGGCATTACAGAGACACATAAAGGTGAAACAGACGAAACTCATTCTAGAACTGAGTAACTAACTATCCCTGCAAAAATATAATGTGTCCATCTTGCCTCTATAAAAGAGCATTTGGGGCATTGATGCCATACTAAAACATACCCTACAGACTACTATTGTTGCAAAATTCTTATTGAACATGCAAAAGATAATAGCAAATAGGGGGGAAGGACAAGGTGGAAGTCTGGAAGGATTGTGAATGTCAAACAGTATTGGCTGCCTGGGGGTTGAAATTGCTGAAATCATTCAGGAGCTAGAATGAATAGAAATAATTTGCTAGTCCCAGAATCTTTTCAACAGGCCAGTATGGACAAAAAGGAAGCCAGATGTCTCCTGAAGAATGACAGTAGATTACATAAAGGGAGATAAATCAGATAGTGTTCTCCCCTTTATGAAGCTGTGCCCAATATTGCTCATGGGTCATTCTATTCATCTGTGAATCTTGAAAATAAATTTTATAGTATCCTTGTAACAACTAAGTCACAGTGCTAGTTTACATTTGAATGAAATGGATGAAGAATGAACCTTCAGCGTTCTTTTCCAAGAATATCACCACAGCCCTACACTTTGTCACAGACTGGATCTGGCCCTGTCATCCTTTTAAAACTTCATAAAGAAGTTCCAATGTATAGATGATATAATTCTATGCCTGAGTGATTTGCATATTTGGAAGCCAACTTGGGAGACATACAAATGCACCTGAAAAAGGAAGTATGGAAAATAATTCCCTATGAGGGATATTCCCAAATCCAATGAAAACTTGTTTCAGATATTCTCGGGACTTCTAGGCTATTGACAATTTTTATACTCCTGCCCCACTTGCAGAGACCACCCATACTGTCTATAATCTGATAAAGGAGATGATATATGGGATTAGGATGTAAAATTCCAAGGAAATTTTGACCAAGCATAGAGACTTGTAGAACAAACTAGAGCTGTGTATCTCAATCTCTCAATGTCCCATCCTACTAGCATGTATCCAAGTTGATGAGGAATATTGTTTGGCATATGACAAAGATAGTCAGAGATCATGGTCCCAATATTCTTTTGGTCCAAGTCATGGAAATGCACAAAAGATTATATACAACCCTACATTAGCAATTGGTGATGGTATATAAGGCATTGCAACAAATAGAATTCATTACTATTTCCACCTCAATTGCTTGGAAACTTCATATTCCATAAAGGGTTGAATGGAAGGCTTTTTGGCTAATCCTCTTTCTTGGGTCACACAAAAGCAAAAACTACAAAATACTATACATAGTTAAAATAGAGAGGGATTTGCAAACCTAGACATCAATACTATGGATATGGTACTGGGGCCAGTATCATCTCAAGCTATTGGGACTCCACCTTCACTCCTATTAACTGACTCTCCTGTCAAAAATGAACAAGTGCTATAAGGGAATTCTCCAACTCTTTCTGATGACTGTTACATGGCTTGCACAAACAGATGATAAGAAAAGGAATAGAGTAGTAGCAATGCAAATGAACATGGACACTGTGTGTCTTGAAAGAGGAGGAATTAGCCAGTGGGCTGAAGTACAAGTTGTATGAATAGGAGCCACTAAAGACTAGTGGCTGTTGACAATCTGTATTGATAGTTGGGCATTATTTAAAGGCCTACTCTTATAGATGGCCTAATGAAAGTGGAAAAAAAAAACTGGCAAGCAATGTAACAGCTTTCATAGGGGCTATCATATATGGAAAGAAATATATGCAAGTTACAACAAGAAATTGAGACACTTGTAGTTTATCATGTGGTAGTCTAAGGCCGTTTTGAATTCCATGGGGCATCAGGAAGCTGATACCCTCACCAAGGTAAGTGACATCTGTCCTTGCTCCCTCCTGAAGTAGCTAACTGGTTTTATGTAAAGTCTGGCTACCATGGATCCAGAATATTATGGAAAATAGTCAAATCTTCTGACATTCAAACAAAATACTCTGACATGAAATATTCTGTCAAGTCTTGTGAGGTTTATGTGAAAGTTTGTCCTCTGTAGATGGATACTATGATGGGATGTATGTATACATCAACCTGTCCCATGAAGGATTGGCAGATTAATTATATAGACTCCCGGCCAATAATTTAAGTGATCATTCTTGCATATATAGATACAAGCCGTGTAGATGCCTCTCTCTTCAAGGAGCAACAGAGGAAGCTAACATCAAGGGCATTAACCAATTCATTGTTGTATATGGCTGCCTACATAGAACTGATAGTGACTGTACCACTCATTTCACATGCCTGGGTATGCAAATCTGGTCGGAGGACAATCTAGTTCAATGGTATTTCTACCTTCTCTAATACTCTACTCGAGAGGTTAGTTTAAAAAAGAATGGATTGCTAAGACAAAATTTGAAGACATTAAATGCTGACATGGGTGGAAGAAGATCCTCTAAGAAGTGGTACAATTATTAAATGAGAACCTCAGTGCCAGAGACGGGTTATCCCAGGATGAGGTTGTGGCTTGAGAGACCCCAGAGACGCTCTCAATTATAAATACTATTGTGATTGATTTGGTTGCATACTATGTTGCAGGAGGTCCTTCTTCTCCTCCAACCAATAGCTGCTGTGATACCAGGCCATTGGGGCGTGGTCTCTCTCCCTTTAAAAAAGCGGCTACTTCCTCTGCTCTCTCTCTTCACTTCCTGCTCTACTGGAGACTAGACTCCCTTCCTGGTTGTGCAGATGGCTGTTGTCTGGTATGGTGATCTGTAAGTTTTTTCCCCTTTAAATAAATAACACCCTATTAATCATAACTCCAAACTGGTGTGGCCATGTTCGTGACTTACGCCTTCATCTGGCGCCAGAACGTTTGGCTTTTAGGACCTCTCCTTCCCCTGCTCGAGTTCGGCTTGGCACGAGCCCTTCCTTCCTTAGCCGCAGCCTGTGCCTTGTGGCGGCCATGTGGCCTGTGCCTTGTGGCGGACTTGTAGCCTGTGCCTTGTGCGTGGAGCCAGCAGTTTAATATAAATTATCACGCACTGGCTTTTCTTGCTGCAGTTCTTTATATTTTTTTAGACACCTCAGATTGACTTCAAGTCCCCACGCACCCTATCATCTGCTTCCCCACGTGGATTGAAACTCCACAGGCCCGCGTAGTCTCTGCCTGCTTGGTTTACTCTTTTCTGAGTCGTTTTTAAATCTCCCTTGCAAGTACAGCTCTTAAGTGGTGTGAACCAGAGCACTCGGTTGCCGGTTGCAGAAGCTGCAACCCCTCAGGGTGACTCTGTCACGTGGAGGCATACACGGCTTCCTGGTTACTCTTCTCTACCCCTGGATTCTGGGTTTATGGTTCCCTGTACGCCGTTTTTTGTTTAGTTCGTGACTTAGGCCCCAGTGTCGAGTCTAAGATACACTCGGCCTTCAGGCCCATAATATCCAGAGAGGCAAGATGATCTCTGAGGCTGGCCGGGCGGTGGTGGCACATGCCTTTAATCCCAGCACTCGGGAGACAGAGGCAGGCAGATCACTGTGAGTTTGAGACCACCACCAGGTGGTGGTGGGGCACGCCTTTAATCCGAGCACTCGGGAAGCAGAGACAAGCAGATTTCGGCAGACCCTCAAACAGGAACCCGTTTTTGTCGAGACTTGGCAACAGCCCCACCTGCTGGATAATAGGTAGTATGGCAGTTTTCGTTTCCAACAGGAATTTAACTGTTTGGGCTACCAATACAATGGGTCTTATCATGCAAGGTTTATATGACTATGAAGATAGCTTAATTTACTGGCTACTAGGTTTCAGTATTCTTTTGCATATTCTATCATTTAGGAAGAATATGGCACTCCCAAGAACCATACTATCTTTACTAGAAACTCATGCAGGTCAGGCGATTCAGGATTCAAAAGAGGCAATAATGAAGACAATAATAAAAAGACTTGAAATGACTGAAGAAATTATTGGAGCTGGTGAACAGAGTAATAAGGCAAAAGGACAGGAAACAATGCCCACACCAGCTATTAGAACTGGCTTACCCAAGGTTTTAGCGGCATACCCTATTCTTAATTCTGACAAAGCATCAACTTCTAAAGGCTCAAAGGGAGTCATAGAAGCTAGATGGACGCCAATAGCAATAAATGATCTAAAAGAAATTAAGCAGGCTATTGTTAATTTTGGTTTGCACAATGATTATGTAAAGGAAAAGATAAGGACTAGGGCTTCTAATGCTAGAGCTATTCCCTATGATTTCCATCAGTTAGTGTCTGCAGTTTTAGATAAGGGACCTTCCTTGATGTTTGGAATCTATTTCAGAGAAGAATCCAATCATATGGAATAGCAAGGAAGAGCAAAAGGTGTCGATGTTTCCCAAGATCAAATTCTTGGTGCAGGAGAATATGCTGATCCACAGGTCCAAGCTCTTTATGATGATGAAGTATTGTGTCTATGTCACAAAGCAGCTTTAAATGCTTGGAATAGGATACAAGATCCAGGAAAAAGGGTTGAATCATATACCAGAATTAGGCAGGGACAGAGAGAATCCTTTATTGAATTTTTGCAAAGATTAATTAAGGCTCTGGACATAGGGGTAACAGACCCAGAATCTAGACGAATACTTCTTGAATCTCTAGCTTTTGAGAATGCAAACATAGAATGCAAAAAGATAATTGGGCCTTTAAAGTCTAGATCAGCACCTATGGATAAATGGATTCAGCATACCATGAATGTTGAGGCGTTTAGCTATAATGATGAATCTTGGGTAGGAGAAGCGGTTTCCACAGCAATGAGGAGACATCAAACTGCCTGGTGTTTTAATTGTGGTAAATTAGGACATCTGAAAAGGGATTGCAAGCACAGAATTTCTAGGAATAATATCTCCTCTGTGAATGACAAAAATAGGAGACCTAGGTCTTCAGGTATATGTAGGAGATGTGGTAAAGGTCGACATTGGTCCAACGAAAGCAGGTCAACAACAGACAAACATGGCAACCCGATACCGCCGGGAAACTCATTGAGGGGCCTCTCGCAGGCTCCCAAGCCAACAGTGGCCCAATCATTCCCAGTCACAGTGGAGAACTTGCCTCACCAAGAAAATTAAAAGCTCCAATTACTGCTGTAAAAAGTTATACTGGTCTAAATGATGAATTATGCATGGAGAATGAGTCAAAAAACCAAGTAGGACAGAGTAAACGTATATTTTGGCAGACTTCTATTAATGATCGAAGACCAAAGCTAAGAGTCTGTATAAATGTCACTCTTATTGAAGGCTTATTAGACACAGGTGCAGATGTAAGTATCATTACTCCAGAATCTTGGCATCCAAATTGGCCTCTTCAAGAGGTAGATGTTCAGTTTCTGGGAATTGGAACCCTATCTCGTGTAAAACAAAGCACAAGATGGGTTGAATGCATAGGGCCCGAAGGGCAAATAGGAAGACTAAGGCCATATATAGCCAACATTGCCATAAATTTATGGGGCCGTGACCTACTACAGCAATGGAATACCCAGATTAACATTCTGGTACTTCCAGGAACTCATAGCGCTACTACAAGACCTGTTTTTGGGTACCAGCTGCACAAGACGATCCCAACTTGGTTAGCTGAAATGGTGCACATCTTGTACAACATTCTGGTCAGACCTCCACAAAATACTCAGAGACTATTTGCAATTTTAAAAGACATTGATCTTGAAATTTAACCATCATTTTATTTTCACAGGATCCCCCAGAAAGAACATCGCCCCCATGACAGCTGGAAGTAATTCTAGAGGACGACGTCCCCTCTCCCAGTAAAGTTTGCCCCTGGGTTTAGGGACATCATTTAGGGGTTGGGAGGTTGGGGGAGGAATTTTATAAGCTCAGGGATCATTTTGAAAAAAAAAGAGGGATGATGGGATAATAGATTTATAATTGTGAGTTACTGTTTTTAGACAAATATATTGGTATCGATTCTTATATATTGATACAAAGTTAAATTATATTGACTATTGTATGCATGCATGTTTCTACCTCTGTTTAAAACATTTTTTATGTATTGACATGTATTGATATACATATTGTATGTATTTACCATATTGCAGTGTACATTTCTACCTCTGATTAAGATACTTATATATTGTTTGTATAGTGATATATAATTACCATATTGCAATGTATATTTGTTCATTGTTTATATTTGGAGGTCATTGTCCTCATTTGTTTCACAGTCGTTTATTGTCTTAGTCTTTAAGTTAGATAGATATTGAGAATTACATAGATTAATAGTCATCTAAGTTTGTCATTTTTAATTAGACTAATCAGGTTCTTTAGATATATAGAGATTATACTCAGTATAGATATATAGTCTTCAACAACTTCAAAGAGCTGTAGAAAATGGCCTTTGATCTAACTCAGAGTTTTATGGTAGTGAGACACAATTCTTCCTTCCTGGCAGCACTGATCTATTCCTGAGAGAATGTTGAGCACCAAAGACACTCCACCTGGAGCCTTTCTTTTTGGCAGAACTGGCCTTGGGGCAAAGAAATGCCCATACCTCAACCACTGACAGAGATACAGAGCGTGCATCAATGGATAAAACAGGACTGTCATATCCTGCCAAGACAGGGTAAGATAGTTTTGAAAAGTTGTTTGCCTTTGAAAATGGTATGTCAGTTATGTTAGGCCTTAGCCAAAGTTGGTTGCTTCAACGCTGTAAACATGACTTTGGGTGATTGCCCAGGTAGCTAGTTGTCTCTGTGATTTGTTGCATGTTTTGGAAGTTGTTTTCCTGAACTTCCTAATTACCCAGGTAACATTATTTCCCTTCTCAGATCTTCGATGGGGTTGAAGACTATATAAATGTAGTTACTTTTCTCTCACAACTTGGCCAAGTTATTTATTATACAAGACCTAAGCTAGTTAGAATAGGATATTTGTACTTATTGTATATAATTTCGTAGTAGGTTTAGAACTCTCTTACTTAAACAAAAGGGGGAGGTGTTGCGGGAGGTTCTTCCGCTCCTCCAACCAATAGCTGCTGTGATACCAGCCCATTGGGGCGTGGTCTCTCTCCCTTTAAAAAAAGCGGCTACTTCCACTGCTCTCTCTCTTCACTTCCTGCTCCGCCGGAGACTAGTCTCCCTTCCTGGTTGTGCAGATGGTTGTTGTCCGGTACGGTGATCTATAAGTTTTTTCCCTTTAAATAAATAACACCCTATTAATCATAACTCCAAACTGGTGTGGCCTTGTTTGCGACTTACGTCTTCAATACTAGAAATAGATGGTAAGACCATACTGATGAACACACTGCATACTACAAGTCAGGAGTCAGAGAAATCAAGCTAGAACTAAGCTAGAACAACCTATTGTCTTGCACATTCATTATGCCATAAATGACAGAGACAACTGACTACCTGGGTAATCACCTAAAGTCTCATTTGCAATGTTGAGTCAACCAACTTTGACTAAGGCCTAACATAACTGACATGCCATTATCAAATCCAAGGAACTTACTTAGAATTATCCTACCCTGTCTTGGCAAGATAAGACAATCCTGATTCATATCTTTGTCAGTAGATGAGGTATAGGCTTTTCTTAACCCAAAGGCCAGTTCTGCCAAGAAGACAAGCTCCCAGTGGAGTGTCTTTGGTGCTCAAAGTTCTCTCAGGAGTAGAGTGTTGTTGCCAGGAGTATTTGTGTCTCGTTGGCACAGAATTCTAGGTTAGATTAAAGGCCATTTTCTACAGCTCTTTAAAGAGGCTGAAGATTATACTATCTATACTAAATATAATCTCTATGTGTCTAGAAGACCTGATTAACTTGAAGACTAAGAGAATAAAAAACTGGGCAATATATGAAGACAATGATCTTCACCTGTAAACAATGTCATCACATATTAAATGTAAACATAAATAGTATCAGAGGTAGAAATGTACATTGTGATATGGTAGATGTATCAATACAATATAAGCATACTCTTATACAAAAATAGAGGTAGGAACACTCACATTCAATATTCAATATATCAATATACAGGAAAGAGTACCAATACAATTTTCTAAAAACAGTAACTCACAAATACCAATCATCCCATCAAACCAGTTGATTCCCCTCTTTTTTTATTATATCCCTAAATCCATAAAACTTCTCCTCATCCCCTCAACCCCAAACCAACCACTAAAAGATGTTCCTAACCCTGAGGGCAAACTCTGTTGGTAGAGGGGACGTCGTCCTCTAAGATTGCTTCAAGCTGACATGGGGGCGATGTTCTCCTTAGGGGCTCCTGTGAAAGCAAATGATATTAAAATTCCCAAATTACCCTTTGTCCTAAGAAAATTATAACTAGTCCCTGAGCGCTTTGAGAAGATCCCGCCAGAGTGTTGCAAAAATGTGCATCACTCGAAATTGTCTCGTGCAATTAGTACCTAAAAACAGGTCTAATATTAGCGCTTAAAAAAGAAAAAAATTATTCATGACATCATAAAAAACAGATTGAGTTGATGTTGTGGGGCCCCATCTGCATCCTGGAAATTTCAAAGATTACTGTACGAAAATTTGTGCTTGTTATGGGAAATTTAAACCTTAACAACAAGGACATGTACTGACATATAAAGAAAGACAGATATGAGGAAAAGCAAAGAAAGTTCATCAAGTATATAATTATTCTTATTCTGTCCCATTTCATGGCTCCTGATCTGAGACAGAAACTCTGAGATATCTCTTATCAACTGGTTTGGAATTGAAGAGGGACTGAGCCATAGTCCAAATCCAAAACCTGCTCTACATATTTATAAAGAAGTGTTCAATAAAACATATATATATACATATATATATACACATATACATACATTTACATATATATCAATACTTACAAAACGTATAGAATTTTACTGTTGATGCTTTAGCGGGTCGTAACTATTTTCCATCCATCAGTAATTAAATATTAAGGGTCCCTTAAATTCTTTGAAGATCAGTATTTTCCTGTTGAGATAAGAAAAGAACCCTACTCCCAACCTATCTGTATTCCTTACCATCAGTATGCTCACCATCCTTGTGAGTGAATTGTTATTTATCTTTTCTAAATGTCTTCTCTTCTTCATACCGAACCTTTATTAATTATGACAGTATCCATAATTTTCCTCACCTGTGGAGATAAAAGCAAAACCCCTTCCCCAACGCAGCACATCTCCTGGCTTCCATTGTGAGGTCAGCACATCCTTTAAATAAACTGGTTGATTTAGTTCAGTAGACTTTTCCATTATCCAATGTCTTTCTGCAGCCGTTGTTCCCTTCTCATTAGCATTAAGAAAATTCAAGGTTAACAAAGCATTGTGTAACCTATTTCTGGGGGTGTTTTCCACCCCTTTCTGTTTGTTCAACATATCCTTTATAG
>NW_026068143.1:884153-954271 GCF_014885135.2 Alexandromys fortis | reverse complement strand
CATAAGCAGGACCATTATCTGTCTTTATTTGTGTAGGTATACCCATGATAGCCATGACTTCTAATAAATGAGTGATTACTGAATCAGCTTTTTCTGAACTTAAAGCAGTTGCCCACTGAAAGCCTGAATTAGTGTCAATGGTGTGGTGAACATACTTCAATTTGCCAAATTCTGCAAAGTGGAAAACATTCATCTACCAGATTTCATTCCTATGGGTGCCCTTCGGATTAGCCCCTGCTGGCAGTGGCATTTGTTTATAGAAAGAGCAAGTAGGGCATTTCTTTACAATCTACTTAGCTTGTTGCCATGTAATAGAAAACTCTTTCTTCAAACCTTTGCTATTAACACGATGTTTTGTATGAAATTCAGAGGCTTGTAGCACACTACCAAACAACAATTGATCAATGTCTGCATTACCTTGTGCTAGAGGACCTGGCAGACCCATATGGGATCGGGTGTGTGTTATGTACATAGGGCAATGCCTGTTCCTGATTAAATCTTGAACCTGGATAAACAATGAGGTTAGTTCTCTATCATCCCATATAAATTCAGCAGTTTCAATATGTAAAATAACTCTTTCTGCGTATTGTGAATAAGTAACTATATTAATAGGCTCTTTAAAATCCCTTAGCACCATAAGAATGTCATATAATTCTGCCTTCTGGACAGAATAATAAGGACTTTGTTCTACCTTACCCAAGTCATCTGATTGATTTGTAACCTGCCTTCCCTGTTTTATTGTCATCAGTATAGAATGTACGGGCTCCAGTTATTGGAGAATCACGGACGATTTGAGGAAGGATCCAAGAAGTTTTCTTTATGAAGTTAAGCCTCTTGCTTTTTGGATAGTTGTTATTAATGTCTCACAAAAATTAGCACAAGCTCTTTGCCATGGTTCATTATTGTCCCTTAATTTCTTTAGTTCATCAGCAGTGAAAGGCACTATAATTTCTGCTGGGTCTATGCCTGCTAGTTGATGAAGTCTCAGCTTGCCTTTTATAATTAACTGAGAGAAATTTTCCACATAAGTTTTTAGTTTCTTACTTGGTTTATGTGGTAAAAAGATCCATTCCAAGACAATATCATCTCTCTGCGTTACAATTCCTGTAGAAGAAATTTTTGATGGTAATATGATGAGAATACAATTGAGCTCTGGATTCACACTGTCCACATGTGCCTGTTGTAATTTTTCCTCAATCATTGTCAGTTCCTTTTCTGCTTCAGCTGTTAATTCTCTGGGACTGTTTAAATCTTTATCACCTTCCAAGGTTTTGTTCAATTGAATTATTAGATCAGGTTTTATCCCAATAGCTGGTTGTAGACTGGAATTGTCTCCTAACAGTCTTTGAAAGTCATTAAGAGTCCGTAGGTGATCTCTCCTAATTTGTGCCTTTTGTGTCTTAATTTTTTGCAAACCTATTTTATAACCTAAATAATTAACAGAATCTCTCTTCTGTATCTTTTCAGGAGCAATTTGCAATCCCCATTTAGGTAAAAGTATCTTTATTTCTTCAGTCTATTCAAGGTATCCATGATTTAATCGGATAACAAAATGTCGTCCATGTAATGGTACACTATAGATTTGGGAAATTTCTTGCATATTATTTGTAATGGTTCATTCACAAAATATTGGAACAAGGAGGGGCTATTTAACATACCCTGGGGGAGGATGGCCCAGTGGTACCTCTTGGAAGGTTGAGAATTTTTGTAAGTAGGCACTGTGAAGGCAAATTTTTCTCTATCTTCTTTTTGTAAAGGTATAGTGAAAAAAAAAAACAATCCTTTAAATCAATAAGTATAAGAGGCCATCCTTTTGGTAATAAAGAGGGCAAAGGGATTCCAGACTACACAGGGCCCATAGGTTGAATAACTTTGTTGATAGCTCTGAGATCTGTCACCATTCTCCATTTTCCTGATTTTTTTCTTAAATATAAATACAGGAGAATTCCAAGGGCTGGTAGATTCTTCTATATGTCCAGCCTCTAATTGCTCTTATACCAGCTGTTCTAAAGCTTGTAACTTTTCCTCAGCTAGAGGCCATTGCTTTGTCCATATTGGTTTCTCAGTCAACCATTTTAGAGGCAAGCCTGTTGGTATCCCTGAAGGGACTTCAATTGCTTGTTCTTCTACAGCCTGAATGTCCGGTTTTCTCCATTTATAATATCTTTTAATATCATTCTCAGAAATATAGGCTCTAGAAGTAGCAGGATTGTTGATTTGTGTATTCCATTGTTGTAATAGTTCACGACCCCATAAATTCATTGCAATATTGGCTACATATGGCCTTAATTTTCCTATTTGTCCCTCAGGCCCTATACATTCAACCCATTTTGTGCTTTGTTTTATTTTTGATAGGGTTCCAATTCCCAGGAGCTGAACATTTACATTCTGAAGAGGCCAATACGGATGCCAAGATTCTGGGGTAATGATACTTACATCAGCACCTGTGTCCAGCAGGCCAGTAATAAAAATGCCATTTACACACTCTCTCAGCTTAGGTCTTTGATCATTTATGGAAGTTTGCCAAAACACATGTAACACATCTTTCTGATCATTATTGTTTGTAACAGTAGGCATGGGGTTTCCTAATTGTTCTGACGAGGCACGTTCTCTGCAGAGAACCATGGAAATGACTGAACCATGTTTGCCATGGGGGCCCTTGAGCCCCCCCTCACGTTTCCCGTCTGTATCAGGTTGCTTTTTCTATCCCTTGTAGATTTGCATTCATTCGTCCAATGTCTACCTTTTCCACATCTTCTACATAGACCTGAAGGCTGAGTCCTCCTATTTCTGTTATTTCTAGAAGATGCATTATTATTATTTCTGAAAATCCATTGTTTACAATTCCTTTTCATATGACCCTTTTTGCCACAATTAAAACATTTGGTATTCTGGTGTCTCCTTTTACCATTGGAAATTGCTTCTTCTACCCATGCTTCAGTGCCATAATCAAATGTATCAACATCCAGTGTATGCAAGACCCATTCTTCCAAGGGTGCTGATCTGAACCTTAAAGGCCCCAAAATCTTTTTGCATTCCACATTTGCATTTTCATAAGCCAAAGACTCAATCATTATACGTCTTGCGTCAGGGTCAGGTATCCCTATTTGCACAGCCTTAGTAAGTCTTTGTAAAAAATCACTAAAAGGTTCTCTCAGACCTTGTTTAATTGTGACAAATGATTCCATTCTCTGTCCTGGGTCTTGTACCCTGTCCCAAGCCCTTAAGGCTGCTGTAGTGCATATGGAGAGTGTGTTTTCGTCCAAATTAGCTTGTTCCTGAGGGTCAGAAAAGCGTCCTTCACCTAGAATTTTATCTAGGGAGATGTCACTTCCCTTCGCCTTTTCTTGCTGTTCTAAAAGTCTAGCCTCTTGCCTGAACAAGCATTTCCATTTTAAGTGCGGCCCACTCTCAAGGACTGCAGAGCTCAGCTGGAGCCAGTCCAATGGCGTAGCTCTGCTTGTGGATGCCCAAGACTTTAGCATCTCTTTAACAAAAGAGGAATGCATCCCGAAAGTCATGACAGCCTGTTTAATTTCTTTGAGATCATTCATACGGACATGCTCCCATGTATCTTCCTTAATGACCCTAGGGTTTCTGGAACCAATCACCTTCTCTGTTGTTATTACTGGAAAGGCAGGTAGAGCTGTAGGTAGAGATTTGTGGAAATTGTCCCGGAGGGATTTACCCACAGATGTAGTTAAAATTTGCCTTTCTACCGTTTGTTCTTCTTCATCAGAATTTAGAAATTCCTCAATCTTTTCAATTCTATTCACCATTGCCTTCTGCAATGTCTGTATCTCCTGTCCAGAATTATGTTCCAAAGCCTTCATTGAGGATTCTAAAGTATGAAGTTTGTCCATTAGAGATAAGTTCTCATCTTTGGACATAATTTTTATGGCATAAACCGTGCCTTCTTGTATTGACAATCTTTCTGCCAATCTGTCATAAGCTTTAGACAAAATCCGATAGTCACATTCAGCAGTTTTGATTCTCTCAGTTACTATTTCAGTTCCTACAGAAAGGGACTGAAGCTTACAACCCAAATCAGCTGTTCCCTCTTCCATAGTAATGAGTTTCTCCTTAATATCAGCCACTAATGTTTCAGTTCCTACAGAAAGGGACTGGAGCTTACGATCCAAATCAGCTGTTCCCTCTTCCATAGTAATGAATTTCTCCTTAATATCAGCCTGTAATGTTTCAGTTCCTACAGAAAGGGACTGGAGCTTACGATCCAAATCAGCTGTTCCCTCTTCCATAGTAATGAATTTCTCCTTAATATCAGTCTGTACCTTTTTTAAATTTTCCTCAGTTGATCGAGTCATGTTAAACAAAGATCTGTTCTCCTCCTGGAGAACTTCAAACTGATTCTTGAGAAGATTGTTGTCATTCTCAATTGTTTTTAAGCGTGCAACCTCTGCTCGTAAAGACTTTATCATATTTCTATTATCAAACCATATAGTGCCAAGGAAAACTACGAATCCCAGAAAGATCCATAGAGGTGGGGTGATAGACACCTCTTGTAAAATCTCCCACATGGTACAATTAAAAAAACTGTTAAATTCTTGAATGGTAACGTGTTCAGACATTTTAATTATAAAAGAAAATTTTTTCTCTTACCTGCAACGACTGGTTCCTGCCGGTGGTGGTCTCTGTGGTTTTGGAGCCTGTCTTGGAACTAGCTCTTGTAGACCAGGTTGGCCTCGAACTCACAGAGATCCGCTTGTCTCTGCCTCCCGAGTGCTGGGATTAAAGGCGTGTGCCACCACAGCCTGGCCGGCCTTGAACTCACAGAGATCCGCTTGCCTCTGCCTCCGGAGTGCTGGGATTAAAGGCGTCTGCCACCACCGCCTGGCCGGCCTTGAACTCACAGAGATCTGCCTGCCTCTCTGGATATTATGGGCCTGAAGGCAGAGTGTATCTCGGACTCAGCCCTGGGGCCCGAGTCATAAACTAAGAAAATGACACCCGGGAGCGTGCTGTGTTAGCTAGCAGGCTACGCGCTTGAGTCGGGGGCAAAATAGCCCGACGTTGGACGCCACAATGTAACGGCGTAAGCGAATGCAGACAGATTGTCAAAATATAGACAGCTTTAATGGAGGAATAGACTTACAGAACCACTGTTCCCGCGGAGACCAGGAAAGCAGAAGAGAGCGCTGGGAGCACGCTCACCAATTTTATAGGAGAACTTTAGCCTGAGGCGAACACGCCCCCTAAGGGGTGGGACTTATCCCTACATCTCCCCCTTTTGTCTAAATAAGACAGAACTAAACCAAATACAACTATATACAATAATAACAAATAAATATAACAAACAATATTGAGAATCAAAAGTTTTGCTAAACATTCTATCTCAAGGAGTCTAAATAATGTAGAGAGTAACTACAATTATATA
This sequence comes from Alexandromys fortis, assembly GCF_014885135.2. Taxonomy (NCBI): domain Eukaryota; kingdom Metazoa; phylum Chordata; class Mammalia; order Rodentia; family Cricetidae; genus Alexandromys; species Alexandromys fortis. Next base: position 948,876 of record NW_026068143.1, on the reverse strand, counting down.
ATCTTCAACTCCATCAAAGATCCGAGAAGGCAATAAATATTACTTAACAAACGATCCAAATGTGTAACAATTGACAAAGACAACTGACTACCTGAGCAATCACCCAAAGTCTCGTTTGCAATGTTGAGTCAACCAACTTTGGCTAAGGCCTAACATAACTGACATACCATTATTAAAGGCAAGGAACTTTTCAAAACTATCTTACCCTGTCTTGGCAGGATATGACAGTCCTGTTGTATCCATTGATGCACGCTCTGTATCTTTGTCAGTGGTTGAGGTATGGGCTTTTCTTAACCCAAAGGCCAGTTCTGCCAAGAAGACAAGCTCCCAGTGGAGTGTCTTTGGTGCTCAACGTTCTCTCGGGAATAGAGCGGTGTTGCCAGGAGCAATTGTGTCTCACTATCACGAAACTCTGAGTTATATTAAAGGCCATATTCTACAGCTCTCCAAAGAGGTTGAAGATTATCTATCTATACTGAGTATAATCTCTATATATCTAAAGAACCTGATTAGTCTAATTACAAATGACAAACTTAGATGACTATTAATCTATATAATTCTCAATATCTATCTAACTTAAAGACTAAAACAATAAACAACTGTGCAATATATGAAGACAATGATCTTCATCTGTAAACAATGTCATTACATATCAAATGTAAACAATGTTATTACATAAATAGTATCAGAGGTAGAAATGTACATTGTGATATGGTAGATGTATCAATACAATATAAGCATATTCTTATACAAAAATAGAGGTAGGAACACTCACATTCAATATTCAATATGTCAATATACAGAAAACAGTACCAATACAATTTTCTAAAAACAGTAACTCACAAATACCAATCATCCCATCAAACCAGTTAACCCCCCCCTTTTTTTTTTTCGAACATACCCCTAATTCCATAAAACATCTCCCCATCCCCTCAACCCCAAACCAACCACTAAAAGATGTCCCTAACCCTGAGGGCAAACTCTGTTGGGAGAGGGGACGTCGTCCTCTAAGATTGCTTCAAGCTGACATGGGGGCGATGTTCTCCTTAGGGGCTCCTGTGAAAGCAAATGATGGTAAAATTCCCAAATTAACCTTTGACCTAAGAAAATTATAACTAGTCCCTGAGCACTTTGAGAAGGTCCGGCCAGAGTGTTGTCAAAAATGTGCACCATTCGAAATTGTCTTGTGCAGTTGGTACCAAAAAACAGGTCTCATATTAGCGCGTAAAAAAGAGAAAAAGAAAAAAAATATTCATGACGTCATAAAAACCAGGTTGAGTTGATGTTGTGGGGCCCCATCTTCATCCTGGAAACTTCAAAAATTACTGTAGGGAAATTTGTTGCTTGTTATGGGAAATTTAAACATTAACAACAAGGACATATTCTGACATATAAAGAAAGACACAGATATGAGGAAAAGCAAAGAAAGTTTATCAAGTATATAATTATCCTCATTCTGTCCCATTTCATGGCTCCTGATCTGAGACAGAAACTCTGAGATATCTCTTATCAACAGGCTTGGAATTGAAGAGGGACTGAGCCATAGTCCAACTCCAAAACCAGCTCTACATATTTATAAAGAAGCGTTCAAAGAGAAAAAAGAAAATATATATATAATCAATACTTACTCATGTTACTGTTGAGTCTTAGTGGGTCGTAACTATTTTCCATCCATCAGTTATTAAATATTCAGGGTCCCTTAAATTCTTTGAAGATCAGTATTTTCCTGTGGAGAAAAAAAAAAAAAAGAACCCTGCCCCCAACCTACCTGAATTCCTTACCATCAGTATGCTCGCCATCCTTGTGAATGAATTGTTATTTATCTTTTCCAAATGGCTTTTCTTCTTCATACCGAACCTTTATTAATTTTGACGGTATCCACAATTGTTCCTCACCTGTGGAGATAAGAGCAAAACCCCTTCCCCAACGCAGCACATCTCCTGGCTTCCATTGTGAGGTCAGCACATCCTTGAAATAAACTGGTTGATTTAGTTCAGTAGACTTTTCCATTATCCAATGTCTTTCTGCAGCCGTTGTCCCCTTCTCATTAGCGTTAAGAAAATTCAAGGTTAACAAAGCATTATGTAACCTATTTCTGGGGGTGTTTTCCACCCCTTTCTGTTTATTCAACATATCCTTTATAGTTCGATTTGATCTTTCTATGACTGCTTGACCTGTAGGATTGTATGGTATACCTGTAACATGCTTGATATTGTAATAGTCAAAAAACCGTTTCATTTTCCTAGAGGCATAAGCAGGACCATTATCTGTCTTTATTTGTGTAGGTATACCCATGATAGCCATGACTTCTAATAAATGAGTGATTACTGAATCAGCTTTTTCTGAACTTAAAGCAGTTGCCCACTGAAAGCCTGAATAAGTGTCAATGGTGTGGTGAACATACTTCAATTTGCCAAATTCTGCAAAGTGAAACACATCCATCTGCCAGATTTCATTCCTTTGGGTGCCCTTTGGATTAGCCCCTGCAGGCAGTGGCGTTTGGTTATAGAAAGAGCAAGTAGGGCATTTCTTTACAATCTCCTTAGCTTGTTGCCATGTGATAGAAAACTCTTTCTTCAAACCTTTGCTATTAACATGATGTTTTTTATGAAATTCAGAGGCTTGTAGCACACTACCAATCAATAATTGATCAATTTCTGCATTACCTTGTGCTAGAGGACCTGGCAGACCCGTATGGGATCGGATGTGTGTTATGTACATAGGGCAAAGCCTGTTCCTGATCAAATCTTGAACCTGGATAAACAATGAGGTTAGTTCTGTATCATCAGGTATAAATTCAGCAGTTTCAATATGTAAAATAACTCTTTCTGCGTATTGTGAATCAGTAACTATATTAATAGGTTCTCTAAAATCCCTTAGCACCATAAGAATGGCATATAATTCTGCCTTCTGGACAGAATCATAAGGACTTTGTTCCACCTTACCCAAGTCTTCCGATTTGTAACCTGCCTTCCCTGTTTTATTGGCATCAGTATAGAATGTACGGGCTCCAGTTATTGGAGCATCACGGACGATTCGAGGAAGGATCCAAGAAGTTCTCTTTATGAAGTTAAGCCTCTTGCTTTTTGGATAGTTGTTATTAATGTCTCCCAAAAAATTAGCACAAGCTCTTTGCCATGTTTCATTATCTTCCCATAATTTCTTTAGTTCATCAGCAGTGAAAGGCACTATAATTTCTGCTGGGTCTATGCCTGCTAGTTGACGAAGTCTCAGCTTGCCTTTTATAATTAACTCAGAGACTTTTTCCACATAAGTTTTCAGTTTTTTACTTGGTTTATGTGGTAAAAAGATCCATTCCAAGATAATATCATCTCTCTGCATTAAAATTCCTGTAGGAGAAATTTTGGATGGTAATATGACGAGAATACAATCGAGCTCTGGATTCACCCTGTCCACATGTGCCTGTTGTAATTTTTCCTCAATTATTGTCAGTTCCTTTTCTGCTTCAGCTGTTAATTCTCTGGGACTGTTTAAGTCTTTATCACCTTCCAAGGTTTTGTTCAAATGAATTATTAGATCAGGTGTTATCCCAACAGCTGGTCGTAGACTGGAAATGTCTCCTAACAGTCTTTGAAAGTCATTAAGAGTCCGTAGGCGATCTCTCCTAATTTGTGCCTTTTGTGTCTTAATTTTTTGCAAACCTATTTTATAACCTAAATAATTAACAGAATCTCCCTTCTGTATCTTCTCAGGAGCAATTTGCAATCCCCATTTAGGTAAAAGTATCTTTATTTCTTCAAACAGTCTGTTCAAGGTATCCATGTTTGAATCGGATAACAAGATGTCGTCCATGTAGTGGTATATTATAGATTTGGGAAATTTCTTGCGTATTATTTGCAATGGTTGGTTCACAAAATATTGGCACAAGGAGGGGCTATTTAACATACCCTGGGGGAGGACGGCCCAGTGGTACCTCTTGGAAGGTTGAGAATTGTTGTAAGTAGGCACCGTGAAGGCAAATTTTTCTCTATCTTCTTTTTGTAAAGGTATGGTGAAAAAACAATCCTTTAAATCAATAACTATAAGAGGCCATCCTTTTGGTAATAAAGAGGGCAAAGGGATTCCAGATTGCAGAGGACCCATAGGTTGAATAACCTTGTTGATAGCTCTGAGATCTGTCACCATTCTCCATTTACCTGATTTTTTCTTAACCACAAATACAGGAGAATTCCAAGGGCTGGTAGATTCTTCTATATGTCCAGCATCTAATTGCTCTTGTACCAGCTGTTCTAAAGCCTGTAACTTTTCCTCAGCTAGAGGCCATTGCTTTGTCCATATTGGTTTCTCAGTCAACCATTTTAGAGGCAAGGCTGTTGGTATCTCTGAAGGGGCTTCAATTACTTGTTCTTGTATGGCCCGAATGGCCGGTTTTCTCCGTTTGTAATATCTTTTAATATTATTCTCAGAAATATAGGCTCTAGAAGTAGCAGGAATGTTAATTTGGGTATTCCATTGTTGTAATAGGTCACGACCCCATAAATTCATTGCAATATTGGCTACATATGGCCTTAATTTTCCTATTTGTCCCTCAGGCCCTATACATTCAACCCATCTTGTGCTCTGTCTTACTCGAGATAGGGTTCCAATTCCCAGGAGCTGAACATTTACATTCTGAAGAGGCCAATACGGATGCCAAGATTCTGGGGTAATGATACTTACATCAGCACCTGTGTCCAGCAGGCCAGTAATAAAAATGCCATTTACACACTCTCTCAGCTTAGGTCTTTGATCATTTATGGAAGTTTGCCAAAACACATGTAACACATCTTTCTGATCATTATTGTTTGTAACAGTAGGCATGGGGTTTCCTAATTGTTCTGACGAGGCACGTTCTCTGCAGAGAACCATGGAAATGACTGAACCATGTTTGCCATGGGGGCCCTTGAGCCCCCCCTCACGTTTCCCGTCTGTATCAGGTTGCTTTTTCTATCCCTTGTAGATTTGCATTCATTCGTCCAATGTCTACCTTTTCCACATCTTCTACATAGACCTGAAGGCTGAGTCCTCCTATTTCTGTTATTTCTAGAAGATGCATTATTATTATTTCTGAAAATCCATTGTTTACAATTCCTTTTCATATGACCCTTTTTGCCACAATTAAAACATTTGGTATTCTGGTGTCTCCTTTTACCATTGAAAATTGTTTCTTCTACCCCATGCTTCAGTGCCATAATCAAATGTATCAACATCCAGTGTATGTAAGACCCATGCTTCCAAGGGTGCTGATCTGAACCTTAAAGACCCCAAAATCTTTTTGCATTCCACATTTGCATTTTCATAAGCCAAAGACTCAATCATTATATGTCTTGTGTCAGGGTCAGGTATCCCTATTTGCACAGCCTTAGTAAGTCTTTGTAAAAAATCACTAAAGGGTTCTCTCTGACCTTGTTTAACTGTGACTAATGATTCCATTCTCTGTCCTGGGCCTTATACCCTGTCCCAAGCCCTTAAGACTGCTGTAGTACACATGGAGAGTGTATTTTCATCCAAATTAGCTTGTTCCTGAGGGCCGGGAAAGAGTCCTTCACCTAGAATTTTGTCTAGGGAAATGTCACTTCCCTTCGCCTTTTTTTTTGCTGTTCTAAAAGTCTAGCCTCTTGCCTGAATAAACATTTCCATTTCAATTGCGGTCCACTCTCAAGGACCGCAGAGGTCAGTTGAAACCAGTCTGAGGGGTTGCTCTGCTTGTTCTGTCCCAAGATTTTAGCTTCTCTTTAACAAAAGAGGTGTGCATCCCAAAAGTCATGACAGCCTGTTTAATTTCTTTGAGATCATTCATACGAACAGCCTCCCATGTATCTTTCTTGATGACTTTAGGGTTTCTGGAACCAATCAAATTCTCTGTTGTTATTACTGGAAAGGCAGGTAGAACTGTAGGTAGAGCTTTGTGAAAATTGTCCCGGAGGGATTTACCCACAGATGTAGTTAAAATTTGCCTTTCTACTGTTTGCTCTTCTTCTTCAGAATTTAGAAATTCCTCAATCTTTTCAATTCTATTCACCATTGCCTTCTGCAATGTCTGTATCTCCTGTCCAGAATTATGTTCCAAAGCCTTCATTGAGGATTCTAATGAAGTTTGTCCGTTAGAGATAACTTCTCATCTTTGGACATAATTTTTATGGCATAAAACTTGCCTTCTTGTATTGACAATCTTTCTGCCAATCTGTCATAAGCTTTAGACAAAATCCGATTGTCACATTCAACAGTTTTGATTCTCTCAGTTAATATTTCAGTCCCTTCAGAAAGTGACTGCTGAAATTTATGATCCAAATCAGCTGTTCCTTCTTCCATAGTAATGAATTTCTGCTTAATATCAGCCACTAATGTTTCAGTTCCTACAGAAAGGGACTGGAGTTTACTATCCAGATCAGCTGTTACCTCTTCCATAGTAATGAATTTCTCCTTAACATCAGCCTGAACCTCTTCTAAATTTTGCTCAGTCAACAGAGTCTTGTTAAACAAAGATCTGTTCTCTTCCTGTAGAACTTCAAACTGATTCTTGAGAAGATCATTGTCATACTTAATAGGTTTTAGACGTTCAACCTCTGCCTTAAGAACCCTGGATTCATCTCCAATAGTTTTTAGACGTTCAACCTCTGCCTTAAAAATCCTGGATTCGTCTCTTAAAGACTCCATCATACTTTTGTTGTTAAACCACATAGTACCAAGGAAAACTACTAATCCCAGAAAGATCCATAGATGTGGGGTGCTAGACACCTCTTGTAAGATCTCCCACATGGCACACTCAAAAAGACTGTTAAAGTCCTGAATAGTAATATTTTCAGACATTATATTTATAAAAGAAAAAAAAAATTACCTGCAATGACTGGTTCCTACCAGTGGTGGTGAAAGAGTCCACTTGAGTCCACGTGGAGAGCCGGTCTGAAACAACTCAAAACCAAAATTTATTGTTCTGCCTGAGGAGTTAGAGTGTGTTCAGAAGGGGTCACTTTGAATATTTAAGCTTCTGCATTCCGCTCCAAACGCCAAGGCAGAGAGGGAGGGGTTAATTGCTCTGGAGAGCGGGTGCGAGCCGAGGACACAAGCCTATTGTGGCCGCAGTTGCAGGGGCGGCCAAGTGGCAGGGACCTGCTGTGGGCGCAGCTGGATACCCGCTTGATTTCAAACACTTCCTGAGCTCCAGTAGCTAATCTTGCTCGCAAAGGCTGGTAAAGATGGAGCTCACGCCCCCCAGTGCCAGGGCAGGGGCAAGTTTGCCCTAACGTTGGACACCAAATGTGGCGGCTTAGATTAATGCAGACAAATTGTAATAAATATATAAACAACTTTAATGGAAAAATCAGACTCACAAAACCAAGGTTCCCACGGAGCACAGAAAACAGGAAGGGGCGCACAGGCTTCTGTGCACCCAATTTATATGTAAATGCTCGCCTGAGGCAAGCCCACCCACATAGGCTGGCTTGACCCTACACCTTCTGTTTTTATATTGTGAAATACATTAAGGAATATAGGTATTAGCAATTCTTGGAAGTTCTGGTAGAATTCTGCATTGAAACCATCTGGTCCTAGACTTTTTTTGGTAGGGAGGTTTTTGATAACAGCTTCTAATTCTTCATAACTAAGAGGACTATTTGAATTGTTCACCTGGTCTTGGTTTAACTTTGGTATATGTACTTATCTAAAAAAATCCATTTCTTTTACATTTTCCAAATTTCTGGCATACAGGCTTTTGTAGTAAGATCTAATGATTCTTTGAATTTCCTCTGTGTCTGTGGTTATGTCCCCCTTTTCATTTCTGATCTTATTAATTTCCATGTTCTCTCTCTGCCATTTGATTAGTTTAAATAGGGGATTGTCAATCTTGTTGTTTTTTCTCCAAGAACCAGCTTTTTGTTTCACTGATTCTTCGGATTGTTTTCTGTGTTTCTATTTTGTTGATTTTAGCCCTCAGTTTGATTATTTCCAGTCTTCTACTCATCCTGGGTGAGTCTGCTTTTTTTTTTTTTTTCCTAGAACTTTCAGGTGTACTGTTACGTCTCCAATGAGTACTTTCTCCGTTTTCTTTAAGTGGACACTTAGTGCTATGAACTTTCCCCTTAGCACTGCTTTCATAGTGTCCCATAGGTGTGAGTATGTCGTGTCTTTATTTTCATTAAATTCAAGGAAGACTTTAATTTCTTTATTTCTTCCTTGACCCAGGTGTGGTTCAGTAGTTGACTGTTCAATTTCTATGAGTTTGTAGGCTTTCTTGGGGCAGAATTGTTTTTTTTAATATAATTTTTTATTGAAAAAAAAATTCCGCCTCCTCCCTGCCTCCCATTTCCCTCCCCATCTCCCTTTTCCCCCCCCCCCCCCACTCCTCTCCCCCTCACTCCCCAGTCTGAAGGGCAGTCAGGGTTCCCTGCCCTGTGGAAAGTCCAAAGTCCTCCCCGCTCCATCCTGGTCTAGGAAGGTGAACATCCAAACTGGCTAGGCTCCCACAAAGCCAGAACATGAAGTAGGATCAAAACCCAGTGCCATTGTCCTTGGCTTCTCAGCAGCCCTCATTGTCCGCCATATTCAGAGAGTCCGGTTTTATCCCATGCTTTTTCAGTCGCAGTCCAGCTGGCCTTGGTGAGCTCTCAATAGATCAGCCCCACTGTCTCCGTGGGTGGGTGCACCCCTCGTGGTCCTGACTTCTTTGCTCATATTCTCCCTCCTTCTGCTCCTCATTGGGACATTGGGAGCTCAGTGCTCCAGTGTGGGTCTCTGTCTCTATCTCCATCCATCTCCAGATGAAGGTTCTATGGTGATATGCAAGATATTCATCAGTATGACTATAGGATAGGGTCATTTCAGGTTCTCTGACCTCAGCTGCCCCAGGAACTAACTGGGGACATCGCCCTGGGCACCTGGGAGCCCCTCTAGCACCAAATCTCTTGCCGACCCTAAGATGGCTCCCTTAATTAAGATATGTGCTTCCCTGCTCCCCTATCCAACCTTCCTTTATCCCAAACATCCTGTTTCCCAAGTTCCCCCCAACCTCCCCTTCTCACTTTTCTCTCCCCATCTCCCCTTACCCCCTCCCACCCCACCCCAAGATCCCATTTTTTGCCCGGCAATCTTATCTACTTCTTGGGGCAGAATTGTTGTTGAATTCTAACTTTAATCCATGGTCATCCCATAAGACACAGGTGGTTACTAATATTTTTTTGTATCCGTGGAAGTTTGCTTTGTTTCTGAGTATGTAGTCAATTTTCGAGAAGGTTTCATGAGCTGCAGAGAAGAAGGTATATTCTTTCCTATTTGTGTAGAATGTTCTATAGATGTCTATTAAGTTCATTGGATTCATTACCTCCATTAATTCTCTTATTTCTCTGTTAGGTTTCTGTCTGCTTGACCTGTCCATTGGTGAGAGAGGTGTGGTTGAGTCTCCTACTATTAGCGTGTGTGGTTTGATGTCTGTCTTGAGTTCTAGTAGTGTTTCTTTTACCTAAGTGGGTGCTTTTATATTAGGGGCATAAATATTCAGGATTGAGACTTCATCCTGATAAATTGTTCCTGTTATGAGTATAAAATCTCCATCTCCATCTCTTCCAATTGATTTTAGTTTGAAGTCAATTTTTTTTTTAGAAATTAGAATGGCCACACCTGCTTGTTTCTTTTGTCCATTTGCTTGAAAAACCTTTTCCCAACCCCTTACTCTGAGTAAATGTCTGTCTTTGTGGTCGAGGTATGTTTCTTGTAAACAGCTGAATGTTGGATCCTGTTTTTGTATCCAGTCTCTTATCCAGTGCCTTTTTATAGGTGAATTGAGTCCATTGACATTAAGTGATATTAATGACCAGTGGTTGTTGACTCCAGTTATTATTCATTTTATTTTTTGGTAGTAGAGTTTGTGTGTTTCCCTTCTTTCAGTTGTGCTGGTGAAGGATAACTAGATGTCTGAGTTATTGTAGGCAATGTTGGCAATGTTGGATTTCTTGGGTTGTGATTTTCCTTCTGTTACTTTCTGTAAGGCTGGATTTCTGGTTATATATTGTTTAAATTTGTTTTTATCCTGGAATATTTTGTTTTCCCCATTAATAGTGACCTATAGCTTGGCTGGGTATAGTAGTCTGGGCTTGCATCCATGGTCTCTTAATTTCTGCAGTACATCTATCCAGGCCCTTCTGGCTTTCATGGTTTCCATAGAGAAGTCTGGTGTAATTCTGATAGGTTTACCTTTATAAGTTACTTGACCCTTTTCCTTTGCAGCTCTTAATATTCTTTCTTTATTCTGTATGCTTTGTGTTTTGATTATTATATGGAGAGGGGATTTTTTTGATCCAGTCTATTTGGTATTCTGTATGCTTCTTCAATATTCATATGAATATCTTTCTTTAGTTTAGGAAAATTTTGTTGATTATATTTTCTGTGCCTTTGAGCTGTAATTCTTCTTCTTCTACCCCTATTATTCTTAGGTTTGGTCTTTTTATTGTGTCCCATATTTCCTGAATGTTTTGTGATGAAAATTTGTTGGGTTTGCTGTTTCCTTTGATCAGTGCATTTATTTTCTCTATGGGGTCCTCAGCATCTGAGATTCTTTCTTCTATCTCTTGTATTCTATTGGTTATGCTTGTTTCTGTAGCTCCTGTTCATTTACCTAGATTTTCCATACCAAGCCGGCCCTCGGTTTGTGTTTTCTTCCTTGTCTGCATTTCAGTTTTCAATTCTTGAACTGTTTTCATTACCTGTTTGACTGTTTTTTCTTGGTTTCCCAGAGTATCACTTACAGATTTACTCATTTCTGCAAACTTTTTGTTATACTTCTCAACCATTTCTATAAGGGAGTTTTTTCACATCCTGTTTAAGGGACTCTATCACTTTCATAATGCCATTTTTTCCACTTCTTCTGGATTAGGTTGTTCAAGTCCTTCTGTTGTAAGATTGCTGGGTTCTTGGGTTTTCATGTTGTTTTTCAGATTGATGGAGGAATTCTTGCCTTGGTGTCTGCCCATCTCTTCCTTCAAATGCTATCCAATGGATTTTCTGGTACAGGATCAGGTTCCCTTGCTGGCCAGGGACCTCTCAGACAAAATGCCTACCTTGTTGCTGGCAGGCTATTGAAACAAAGGAACTCCCGCCTGCCTGTTTGCACTCACCACCTTGTCCCAGAACCCAAACTGGCTGAGCTGGGGGATCTTATGGCCCCAAGGAACAGAGGAAGAAGGGGGGATCCTGTGTGCATGCTGGGATGGGATAGGAAGAGAAAGGCTGTAGCAGAAGGGAGCAGCTCTTGCAGTATGACCAAGGAGTTAAGGGGGCAGGGAATGTCTTTGCTCTCTTTCTGGGCTCCTGCCACAGGTCAAGAACACACTCACCCCTCTTATGGATCTTCTGGTACAGGATCAGGGCCACTTGCTTGCCAGGGACCTCACTGACAAAAGGCCTACGTTGCTGTCAGCAGGCTATTGAAAAACAAAGGTACTCCCACCCGCCCGGTTGCACTCACCACCCCATCCCTGGCAGCCTATGGCCTTTGTAGCAGTTTATTTTGTTTGGAGATTGCTCTGAGACTCCTTTAGCAAATGAATCAGTTAGATGCAACAACACAATACCAATAGTGAAATCATCATTTAGTGACAAAAGATGGCCAGTTGGAACTCTTGTCTCTGCCATTACTTGTTGATTTCATTTAGATTACCTTTATATATGTATATATTTCAGTAAATTTCTGTTGAAATAGGAGCAGCAGGGCTGCGTCCCCAGCACCCTGGCTGCCTGCTAGCTCATGCCCGAAATAACAACACACAAACTGTGTTCATTTAAAGACTGCTTGACCCATTTCTATCTAGCCTCTTCTAGGCTAACTCTCGCACCTGGACTAGCCCATTTCTAATAATGTATGTAAGCACCCAAGGTGCGCTTACTGGGAAGATTCTAGCCTACGTCCATCCTAGGTCAGAGCTTCATCGTGTGTGTCTCAGAGAGCAGCAGAGCTATCTCGCGTCTCTCTGGAGTCTTACCTCACTTCCTCTTCCTCCTGTTTACTCCTCCCACCTATGTTTTAACCTATCAGGACAAACAGATTTGGAGATTGGAAGGATCTTGGGGGAAGTGATAATAAGAGCAAATATATTTTATGACAAATACACAATTAAAAATGATGTAGAAATCTAAATACAGAATTCTTAATAGAGGAATTTTGAATGTCCAGGAAAAAATTATTACAAGTTTGGCATCCTTAACTATTAGAGAAATGTGAATCAAAACTAATTAGAGAGTTCATCTTCCATGTCTCATAATGGCTAAGATCAACAAAACAAGTGATAACTTATGCTGGTGAGGATGTGGAGTAAGGGGAGAATTCATGCATTGCTGGTGAGAGTGAAAACTTATACACGTACTATGGAAAATAGTGTTGGCTTCCTAAAAATGATGGGATAGGCCCACCACCAGATCTAGTTACATAACTCTTGGGCATATATTCAAAAATGCTTCATACTCACACAGAAATGCTTGCTCAACTATTTTTACTGTTGCTCTACTCATAACAATCTCCTAAAAATGATGGGATATGTCCACCTCCAGAACTAGTTACACTACTCGTAGGCATATATCCAAAGGATGCTTCATCTTCCCGCAGAGACACTTGCTCAACTACTTTCACGGTTGGTCTATTTATAATAATAGGATATTAGAAATAACTTGCATGTTCCTTCAACAGAAAAATGAATAAAGAAAAATATGGTACATTTACACAGTGGAGTATGACTCAGTTGTTAAAAAGATGACATCATGAAATTTTCAGGCTAATGGATAGAATTAGAAATATCATCCTGAGTAAGACACAGAAAGAAAATATGGTATATATTTGCTTATATGTGGATATTATCTGTGAATGCATTGATAACTAATATGCAGTTCATAGAAGTACAGATGGTAAGTATACAGTGAGGGAATAGAGAGAGCATATAGATTACATTAGGAAAGGGAAACCAAACAGATAGTATGGATAGATGGGTGGATCAAATTTAGAGGATGGGTGAAGAGATTGTGAGAGGAAATACATGGAAAAAGAGAAAAAAAATAGAGGGCATTTGAGCTATAATATGGAAACCTAATACAGTAGATATTTGATGTGGGAGTATCATATATCAATCTGTTGATTTCATTGGCATATTGTATATTATTTCATATTTGATATAGCATAGTATATTAATAAGCTGGGCAGTGGTGTCACATGCCTTTAATCCCAGCACTCAGGAGGCAGAGGCAGGCGGATCTCTGTGAGTTTGAGGCCAGCCTGGTCTAAAAGAGTTAGTTCCAGGACAGGGACCAAAAAGCCAGAGAAAAAGAAATAGTAACTGTTTTTAATAATTCCTTATCTAAGGTGAACCAACAAAATACAGTACAATGAAAGTTGCTTTGCTTGTTTGGATTTGCAGGCAAATATTTTACCTGTAAAATATTTAAAGCATATATTTGCTTCAATTTTTATTATTTATAGGAAGCAATTCATGAAATATATGTTATGAAACACTTAAATCTTAAATAATTAGAAAAGAGTGATATAATCTGTTCTAAAAATTAGCATGCCCACTAAAAGGAATTAAAATTGAGTTGGCTAATAAGAATTCTACATATTTCTTAATTTATTACTGATTTTGTTAAATCAAAATTTGTATATTATTTCATATTTGATATAGCATAGTATATTAATAAGCTGGGCAGTGGTGTCACATGCCTTTAATCCCAGCACTCAGGAGGCAGAGGTAGGCGGATCTCTGTGAGTTTGAGGCCAGCCTGGTCTAAAAGAGTTAGTTCCAGGACAGGGACCAAAAAGCTACAGAGAAACTCTGTCTTAAAAAAAAGAAAAAAGAAAAAGAAAACATAGTATATTAATGCATAATATTGATTTAAAATAACATATTCATGAATTTAGTTTTAAAAATATAGTGTGATTAGTTGTAACTTTTGCATATTTTTGTAAAATTTTGTATGACTGTCATGTGATAATTTCGTAGTTGAATGAAATGTTTCAGAAATTATCAAGAGTATATATGTGTGTGTATTTGTATATGTGTTAAGCTACATTAAAAATCATAAGTAAATAGAGTCTAAGGAAATCATAGGATACTAAAACACAAATATAAAACAATATAAAATATATTTTCCTTATAAAAACAATTTAGTCATGAATCTTATTAAATAGCACTCTTAAGCTTAACACTATAACATTATAAATTATAAAAAAACTAATAATTAAGAGGTATAGCATGATAACATGCATAAAGACATAGATTTATTTCACAATTGAATATAATGAGGTGTAGGGTTACACCTTGAGTCCCATTCACTGACGATAGAGACAGGTTGATCAGAAGTTCAGTGCTGTCTTTGGCTATTCACCCTGAGATACACAACATTATCTCTCAAACAGTGCCAAACAAGATGGCTGTGAAGGCAAAGGCAAATGTTACACAAATGATTATTTGACTTAATCCTTGGGATCCATATGAAGAGAGAGAACTTTATTCCATGAAGTGTCTTTACACTTCCACACACGCATTGATGCATGCATGACCAAACATAGATATATCTATAAAATAAACAAATAAAACAAAATTTAAAAATATATACTTAAACTTAAAACTTTGTCCATTTTTGGTAATTTCACATAGAATATTGTATAAAATTGTCCATATATTAGGCAGCCACACATATTTTAGCAAATTTATGAAGTTTAAAATCATATCAAGTATCTTATTCTGACCACAATTATACAAAACTAGAAATTAATAGTAGAAAGTCCTGTGGAAAAAAATCACTCAATATGGAAATTAATTGCCTGATACTAAACAACTAGTATTCAATAAAGTGAATGAAGCAACATTTTTGAGAAAAATTAAAATGGAAGTACAATGTACCCAAACGAATAGGACATATCATAAATGAGTCTAAGAAATAAGATTTATCAATAAATGAATACATAAAAAATAATAAATGCCAAAAATAAATTAGTATTTTTCACCAAGGAATTAGAAAACAGAGAATAGAATGAATGCATTTCAAAATTGATAGAGGTTGGAAATGACTCACATAAGGAGTACAAGTTCACAATCTCACAATACATGGCACATCCATGAACCTTTAGAGTGAAGCTGGATCAGATTCAAGTCACGGTACTCAGGTTCAAGAAACACTACGACAGCCTGGAAATGCTGGAGAAGCAAGGATCAGATGACATCTGACCCAGATTAGAGAATCCAGGCCCAGGTATCTTTACTTGATTGGGAAAGAGACAGGGGTTAGCCACAGGTTTTTGTGTGTGTGTGTGTGTGTGTGTGTGTTTGTGTATGTTTTTTTTTTTTTTTTTGACACTTGTAACCACTATTACAATAGAAAACCTACAGAGGAATACAGAGGCTAGACACTGTGTCCTAGAATACCCTTTCCACACAGAGAAATTACACTTGAAACCTGCAAAGACATTTCTAATTCCTTCAGTAATGTAAAAGGGTGCTTTTAAACAAACTTAAAGAAAATAAAGAAAAATCCAAACAAGAAGCTACCTCCAGATGCAAAATTCGAGACAACACATCTCTTCCAAAAGCTGCTAGTCTCCTGATAATAACCCACAATGAAAATGCAACTCAAAGAAACTATGAATATATTCTAAGAGAATAAAATAAACTGAGTAAAATAAAGAAATAAATTTAAGCTATGAGAACAGAATTTAATAAAGAAATCAATATCCTAATGAAGAAGATCAGTGGAAAGCCTCATCAATAGACTGGAACATGTGGAAAACAGAGTGTAAGAGGTAGAAGACAAGGCAGAGGAATAGGATCATTAAGTAAAGGTTAATGATAAATTAAAACCAAAGTACATGGAACATGGACAGAGCTTAGGGACGCCATGAAAAGACCAAGTCTTTGAATTATGAGCATAAAAATAAAAGACCAAAGGCATAGGAATTATTTTCAATAAAAACATCAAAGAAAATGTTCCCAAAAATACAGAAAAGAGATTCACCCATATTCAAGGAAGCCTAAAGTTAGACAGGACAAGAAAAGCAAATATATTGTAGTTAAAACACTAAAACAGAATATGGGGGAATTAAAAGTTGCAAAAGTAAGGATCAAGTCATTTATAAAGGCAGGTTTATCAGAATTACAGTAAATTTGATACAACATTATTAAGTCCAGGAGAAGTTGGACAAATAAATTTCAAGTTTTTAAAGGCCATAGCAGTTTACTCAGACCATTATACCTGGAACAACCATCTACAGTAATTAAAGGAGACATAAAATTGTCCTCTAATTAAAAACAAATGAAATTAATTTAGACAGATTTGAAAAGGGTAGTAGAAAGAATAATATAAGTCTGATGAGAAGAATAAACACACCAAATAGGGGATAAGTAAATAAATCTCTGGGAGTGAATGAAAAATGTCAGAGAACACACAGCGAATTCAATCAGATGACAAGAGTTAATAAACTGTTCTAGTTAGAATTGTTGTCAGCTAGACATATCTGGAGAAAAGGGAACCCAGTTGAAAAATTATTTTGATTGGACAGGCCTGTTGGCATATCTGTGAGAGCATTTTCTGGATTCCTAATTGATGCAAGATGTCCCAGGCCACTAGGGGTGGTGCTATAGCGGGACAGGCAAGCCCAGGATATATAAGAAAGGTATCTGAATGTGACTCATGGAGAAAGCTAGTATGCTGTGAAAAATGCTCTTGAAAGATTTCTCCCTCAAACAGGTTTAATAAAATGCTCATTGGCCAGTAGCCAGTCAGGAAGTATAGGTAGGGCAACTAGACTAGGAGAATGCTGGGAAAAGGAAAGGCTCAGTCTGCAGTTGTCACCCAGACAAAGAGGAAAGCAAGATGAGAATGCCTCACTGATAAAAGGTACCAAGCCCCATGGCTAACATAAAGAATAATTATGGCTTAATTTAAGTTGCAAGAATTATTTTGTAGTGAGCCTGAACTAATAGGCCAACCCGTTTATAAATAATGTAGGCCTATGTGTGTTTCTTTGGGACTGAATGGCTGCAAGACCAAGCAGAACAGAAACCTCTGTCTACACTAGTACCCAGTGTTCCTCTGTGGTCTGGGTTTAGTTCATACTTCCAGATTCCTACTCTAAGTTGCTGCTTTGGCTGACATCCATGATGGACTTTAACCTGTAAGCCAAATAAACCTATTCATCCTCGAAGTTGTATCTGGTGAGTGTTTTATGATAAAAAAGAAAAAAAATAAGAGAATATCTTTGAATAATAACTGAATATTAATGGTCTCAATTCCCTGAACAAAAAGACACAGAACAGCTGACTGTTTTAGAAAATAGGATTCGGTTATTTGTTGTCTCCAAGAAACACACTTTAACAACAAAGGAATAACCTCAGTGTCAAATGGTAGGAACAAAGTTCACAAGCTCTTTTTAAATAGAGTTAGGGGGATTTCAGAAAGGAGGGATTTATCTGGGGTTGACAGGTGGAGGAAAGATTAATATGGGAGCTGATTGGTGGAAGGTCCTACTGGTTAGGGACATTCTACCAGCAGGTAGGGAAAGCTATTTTTTAGTTATTAGGAGACTGGGGGTGCCTGCTGAGCCAGCAGAAGAGGCCATAGGGTACCTGATGAGCTAGCAAAATGTTGTGATTTATTTTCTAAGGGCTATCTGTTTAGCCCACTTTAGTGAACCAAAACTAAAGCTTAGATTTCTATCAGGTTACTTGGAGAGCCTAGTCTTACCCCTCCCCCCAGATCTACCTGCTTGTATTGCTTGCTGTCTCAGAACCATCAGCTGGACCATGGAGATCTGTGATGACCATGATAGCTAGGTCTCCTGACTGGAACCTGTGGAACACAGAAGATGGTCCCTTCTTAAAGACTGCATGCATCTGAGACCAGAATTGTTTCTGCACCTGAGACAGAACTTGTAGGGAGGAAAACAATCTTTGGTCATCAAATTCAGCCAGTAATTCTGCCCTAAGATTAGGCAGAATGGGTGGTGGCCTGACTTATATGATTTCAAATGGGGTCAGGCCTAGGGTATAAGTGGAATTTCAAACCCTGTAGATAGCGAAGCAGTAGAGAGAAATCTAGTCATTGCCATTCTCAAGGGTAAATTTGGTAAAGTTCTCCTTTAGGCTCCAGTTCATCCTTTCTGCCTGCACTAAACTTTCGGGATGATAAACGCAATGAAGTTTCCAATTGGTTCCCATACACTTAACTAGTTTTTGTGTTACCTGAGAGATGAATGTAGATCCACTATCTGAGCCCTGAGCCCAAGAGCACAGGGAGGTCATACCTCAGGATAATTTATTTCAATAACTTTTTGTCCACCATGGCAGCTATCTTGTGCTTAGTTGGAAAAGCCTCAGTCTATGCTGAAAAGGTATCTATAAAAACTAGCAAATACTTATAACCATTCAGGCCTGGTTTTACCATTGTGAAGTCAATCTCCCAACAGTCACTGGACCAAGTTCCTCTCTCCCAATTTCCAGTTCTCGTGACCTCAATTTTTGTATTAATGAGACAGCATTGTGGCATTGGCCTAAAGATTCTGCTGTTTTGGCCTTTAGGTCAAAAACCTTAAGATATGCTCTCCTCAAGAGGTCCTGTATTACCTTTTCTCCCAAGTGAGTACTTTGGTATATTTTTCAGACTGGTTGAATAATAATGCCTTAAGGGAGGATGATGAGTTCGTTGAAGGTCCTGAACCATCTTTCCTCCTTGTACGTGTTTGTGCATACATGGATTCTTTAGAATTATTGGTCAGGGTAAGCTGGAAATGCTGACAACATGGGTACTACCATCTTTGGTGGTGTGGCAGGCAGGATGGCTGCTGTCTGGAGTGCAGCCTTCTTTGCTGCCATGTCTGGCCAGCTATTTCCCCTTGACATTGGGTCTTCTCTTGTGCTCTCTTGGAGCAGCCATATTGCCTGTAAGAGGTCTAAATTCTCCTACTTGTTTTCAATAGCCTTTCCTTCCACAGTCAGCAATCCCCTCTCCCTGTAGATGGCACCATGGCCATGTATCATGGCAAACATATACTGGCTATTGGTATAGACATTAAGTGTTTTCTCTTTCCCAATTGCAATGCCTTTGTTAGAGCTATCAGCTTCACCCTCTGGACTGATGTCCCAGGAGGTAGGGCCTCTGTCGATATGACTTACTCCTCAGTTATAACTGCTGACCCTGCATACCTGATATCATCTTTAATAAAACTACTGTCATCTGTACACCATATTACTTCAGCCCTTGACAAATGGATGTCCTTGAAGTCTGGTCTGATCTTATGGAGATGGATCAGTATACACAAAGAACTGTGTAGAGTCTGCTCCAGGTCTGGGTCTGGGAGCAGGGTGGAAGCTTTCAAACACACTGATGTGAGTGTATTGGATTGTAGGTGGGTTTAAGATCAAAGCCTGATAATGAGTCAGCTGAGTCTTAGTGAGGCTCTATTAGGAGGATGTTTAAGGATGCCCTCGGTAGCATGGGGGTGGTCACTCTAAGAGTTTGCCCCAAAGTTAGTTTATCTGAGTTTTAAACTAATAAATTTGTTGTTGCATTTACGGGGAGGTAAGGTGGCCAACCAGTAGCCACTTAATCCAGATTTTTGGACAAATAAACTACCAGCCTTTTCCATGGACCTAGGCTTTGCATCAGTACCCATTTGGCCATTTCCTTCTTCTCGTCCACATATAGGTGGAAGGGTTTGGTGACACCTGGTAGTGCCAGAGCACATGCATTCAGTAGAGACACCTTAATTTTTTGAAGGCCCTTTCCATCTGTGGAGTCAAATAGAAGGGAGATTTCTCCCCACCTTGTGACTTCATACAGAGGCTGAGCTAATTCAACAAAAACAGGGATCCAAAGCTCACATAACCCAGCAGACTCCAGGAATTATTTCACCTCTCAGTAATTGCTGGGTCTGGAAATCATCAGGATAATATCTTTCCTTATTTTTGAGAGCCATATTTTGCCTGCCCCTTGACTATGCTCCCCAAGTAAGTTGTCTCAGTCTGGCTGAGTTGAGCCTTCTTTGTTGATATACAATACAAATCTCCCAAAGTTCTAAGCAACCCTTTAGAGACAGATTTGCAATCTTCCAAAGTGTTATTTTATCTGCTATCAAGAAGTCATTCACAAACTGTAATAAGCTGACTTTGGGGTGGGCTTGTCAGTACTTACCCAAGTCCACGTGAAATGCTTTGTCAAAGATAATAGGAGAGTTTTTAAGCCCTTGGGGTAGTCGTGTCCAGGTCAGTTGTCCATTGAATCTGACTTCTGAACTTGTTCATTCAAAAGCAAACATGGGATGACTGGTTGGAGCCAGTGGCAGGCTGAAGAAGGCATCCTTGAGGTACAAGTGTATAGATGACCCATTCTGGAGGCAAAACACTTAGAAGAGTGTAGGGGCTGGGAACTGTTGGGCAGATATCCTCAACCTTTTTTTAAATACACTTTTACTGATATAGTCATTGCAACTAGGCTTTTAAACTGGCAACAGGAGTATGTTAAATGCTGACTATCAAGATACCAAAATACTCAGGTCTCTGAGGTGCTTAATATGGGGAAATCTGATGCCCTTCTTGTTTTATATGTGTGGGCATTGCTCCAGCATTTAGCTGTATTGGCAGGGGTGGGGTAGTGGGCTGACAATCCAGGCCCACCAGCTTCTGCCAATGCTTGGGGAATTTCTGGGAGTCAATTTTGGAGCAGGTCTCTATTGTCTCTTTGATTTAGAGGGAGCACAAACAATTTGTATACATCCACAAGTGACATGGTGAGCACGTTTCGTGCCTCTCCCCTTTGATCAGTCACTGATATATATTCCAGTCTGGCCAAAATGGATATGGGCCCCTAGCTTAGTTAATGTCTCTTCCAAACAGTGGATATGAACACTCAGGGATGACCATAAAAGAGTAGGTTACTTAGCCCTCTCCTATGTCCATTGATCTTCAAGTAGTCAATGAGTACCTCTTCTTCCTTTAGCCCATTTCAACCAGTATTGCTTTGGTGACATTTTTGACTAGGGGTTATTTTAGAATGAAGTGTTATGCTCCTGTATCCACCAGAAAATATATGGGATTCCCCTCCATCTTTAGGATTACCCAAGGCTCAGAAAGGGTAACTTAACCTTATCCCCTTTAATCACTTATTTCTTCTAGTTTCAGTACCTTTATTTTTGAGGTCTGTCATTCAGAGCATTTATTCTTCCAGTGACCTAACTTCCTACAGGAGGCACAATGGTCTTTTTGCAGTCTAGGCCTATTGCTCAGTCCCTGTTTCCAATCTTTCCCTTTACCTGGTGAGTCTCCAAAGGCCAATGCCTGTCTTCTAACCTCTGGGCTGTCTGACACAGAAGGAAAAACTTTGTTGAACCCATGCATTTGTCTTTTTAAAGATTTCATGAGCACCTTAGTCTATCTGTCTCCTGGGGTGTTTCTATTAATGAATAATTTCTCAATAACCACAGTGAGTTCAGCCAATGTCTTACCTTTAAAACCTTATAGTCTCTCCAGCTTATGGTAGATATCTGGTGAAGACTGGTTGAGAAAAACCAGGATAACTGTAGACCAATTCTTTGGTGTTTCTGGATACAAAATTGTATAGGTCTTATAAGCTTCTATTAGCCTTTCTATGATGCTCCTGGTGTTTCTTCATGCCCTGGTGTACCTGACTAACTTTGGACATAGATGTGGGCTGCCTTGTTGCATCCTAGAAACCCTCCATTAGAGCCTAGCAGTAGACTTCCAGCCTCTCCCTAACTTTCTCTGTGTTGAAATCTTAATTGGGTCATGTCACAGGAAACCCAACATTTATGAGGTCTGCATTAGTATCCGGTCTTCCATCTATGCCTGAAACCAATTTCCAAACTTTTTTTTTTTTTTTTTCTGATCAGAACCCTCTCTGCAGTAGGTTAAAAAAAACCTAGAGCAGTTGAAAACAATCCCATGTAGTCTGATGAGTGAAAAGGACAGTATCTGACAGGTCAACAAGCCTTACAGACTTCTCAGAAAACTTAGGACTTTGTGATTTCTAATTATAAAGTTTGCTAGTGGCAAAGGACCAATGGACTAATTGCAGCCTGCCCTTAGCATCAGGTTGGCTCACAGAACACAATGGAAGGGCCATGGAGTCATCCTGGGCTGGTAGCTCCTCCCTCTGAGAATAAATACATATGTGGGGCACTCCTCCACCTCTCCCACTCCGCACTTGAGAACCTCTCTTCCAGGGGCACTTGGGGGTAAGGTGATGGGATAAAAAAGAACTACTCTTCCAAGTCACCTGGAGAACGAAAGACAGCGTCTAGGGGTGCAGCTGGCAGTGTATTGTCCCCCTCTCTCCTTTAAAGAGTATGACTCCATTCCCAACAAAAACATTTTGTAGGCAATCATCAGCTTTGTCTTTTCTTTTAATGAAGAAAACCAACCAGCATTAATATAACTTGATCAAATCTCATAACTCCTCTGACGTTTTGTAACTTGCTATACTCCTCAGGTTCCTATCTCTGCTCCTCTGGCTTAGCCAGACATTCTTACTTCAGACAGCCTTCTCTTTTCTTCCTATTCTCTTTATTATTTCTATATTCTGCATTTTTTAGACAACATGAAAACTTTTACTAATATCTTTCTTGTGGTTTCTTTTACTAGTCTAGAATATTGCATACCTATAAAACTTTAAACAAGAAAGGCAGTGTCAGAACAGGAAAGGGTTAAGGGGAAGTAACTGGCAGCAAGGACCTTGATCCACAGTAACAAATTTGGCTCAGAAAGGAAGGGAGTGAGAGCACATCAGGCAGCTTGAAGGCACAGAGTTCTGCCAAGACAGTATTCTGAAAAAAAAAAATTCTCAGCTTTCTGTATATGATACCCCAATCACAATGATCAATTTTAGGTTCTCTGTCAGGCACCCAACATCCTGCCAAGTCCTTATCAAGCATGACTTCACCCCCCCCCCCAGACAATGAGCCCCAAGTCAGCAGCTTGGGTTTGAAAAGTTGTTGGAATGGTCCAAAGTATGACTCAAGGGATCAAGCTGAGTTTGACTGAGCCACTCCTGAGAGATGTAATGAGGTAACATTATAGAATGCAGGAAGACACAACAATAATACTGACAGAAATGTACCTGTATGACACACACACACACACACACACACACACACACACACACGAGCTAGAAAGGCTGACTGCATGTCTCCCTGGGGAGTTCTATTTTGCAACAGGCATGACTTGTGTTCCCCATTCAACCAAAGGGACCCTCTCTCCCAATTTAACCAAAAGGACTCTCTGTCCCAGTTTAACCAAGAGACTCTCTGTCACAGTTTGACCAATGGGACCCAGTTGTCCCTACCAAGTAAGTCTGGGACATCTCCTGGCTCTAGTTGAGGTACCTCTAGCAGGTCCCCTGGGTTGGCCTCCAGATTTAGTTAGCTTGAGCCTCCAAGAGGCGAAAAAAAAAAAAAAAAAAAAAAAAAAAAAAAAAAAAAAAAAAAAAAAAACAAAAAAACAGACCACAGAACAAGAAACAGAACAGACAAAGAGCATTCAATTTACTTACCAGCAGGCTGGATAATCAGGCACTCAACATGGTGGGGATCTCTATGGGCTTCCCAGACAACACCCCAATTGTTAAGGTCTGAGAAAAGACCCCAAAGAAGACTGACAGCCATGTATGCAATAACAAGGGCACTTTTATTAATTCCAACATTGAGGTGGCACTTGGCAATTCCCAAAGAAGGTCTCGTAATCCTTTTAAACAGAATTAGAGAAATTCCAGAGAAGAGGAATTAATCTGGGAAGGTCCTCATCTTGTCATTTTCAAGAAGCAATTTTAACTTTTAAAAAATTTGAAAGATCATTACATAAATTCTTTAAATAAATTAATCTCACAATTCTTGCTTCCACAATGTATTGGTTACTCTGATTGCTGTGATAAGACTCTATGAGAAAGGCAATTTATAGGAAGAAATATTAATTTGTGTTTGTTTTCTCTGAGATTAACTTCACATTTTAGAGCTGAGTTTTATAAAATAGAGGTTCGCAGGGAGTTGAAACAATAGGTGTTCCCCTAAAGTGAGGAAAATAACTGTGTGGAAGCTATTCGGGACAGGAAGTAAACAAGGCAAAATAGCTTCAGGGTGTCCCTGAAACTGACAAGATTCTCTAGATCTATTCTTCCCCCAAGAGAATATAAACAAAAAGGTTGCTGAGGGAAGATTCTCAGATAAACTGAACTGCCTGAAAGAAGCCTAGACCAGTGGGGCTGCTTAGAAAATTCTTAAGACAACTCCTAGTAAAAATGGTCTTCAACTTGTTGAGATGCCTGTAAGTTGTGCAGGGTGCTCCAGTTTCCCAGCCATTTTGTGAGTTTTCACCTATGCTTTAGTGGCCCCTTGGTGATGTAGCTGTCTTTGATTCTGGTCCTGTAAGTGACATGCCACCCTTACTCCTACAAGCAACTAATAAAATTTATTGGTTCAATAAGTTCAACTTCAGTCCTATCTGTACTTTGGTCTATTGTTGGTTCTCTATCTGGGATGAGATACCTTTATTCACATCTCCTCAGGAATAGTATCAAACAACAGCTTACATTTCCAGAGCTATAAGGGTTCATCATGGCGAGGAGTAATGGCAGTAGGAACAGAAGCTGAGAGATCCCATAAATAGACCTAAAAGCTCAAATGTCTGAGAATAGAGTGGACATTTCTTATTTAATCCACAACATACAATGATATTAGTTTTACTTGATTATGATATGATGTGTAATATTCAGTAATGAAACAGATAACAGGTAAGCTATAAGAAAAAGCAGAGAAAATGCTCTGGGACAAAAAAATTAATGTTCAAGATACTAGCAAACTGACAGCACATGTATTAACTATAGGGAAGTACTGATATAAAAAGAGATGTCAAAATAATATATTTAGTCAATACTACATTGAATTTACTTCACTTATAGCAAGTTTGTAACTTCCCAATTTTATTTCTTGTGAGAGATTTGACAGGTAAATGGCATTTTAACAAGGTATTCTGTGTTGTAAAAAAAAAAAACCTGTGCTTTAAAAATATCTATATGATGATATGACTTCTTTCTTATTTATCTATTATTATTTTTGTATTTCTTTTCATTTTCAGTTTTGATTTTTATCATTTATTAAATTAAAAACAAAGAGAATACAATATTTGAGAGGTACAGAGGTAAGCTTTGATGATAAATAACCTAAAGGGAGAAGTTGGTGGTGAATATGATCCAAAACACTTTGTGAAATTCTCAAAGAATTACTAAAAAATTAAAAATAAGTCATATTCAAAGTTTTTTTTATATTTTAAATCTTTATGAGAAAATGTGTAGTTCTGAAAATTATCTATGCAATTTATCAATCCCTCTACCTCTGTTTAGATATTTAACCTTTAATTCATATGTATGGTTTATATAAGCATTTTAAGTATTTATAGGTTATTTGAAGAACTAACAGAAAAGAATCCCCTGAAAGATGCTTTTGTGCCTATTGTAAAAATGGTCACTAATGAAAATATTTTAGATGGGCACATTTTTGTCACAACATAAAACAAAAACATTTATTCAAGTTGGTATGACAATAATTTTTTATATTCCTATGAGATGGTAAGAAAAATGAATTTACATTAGTTTTTCATCTAAAAGAGTAAATATGAACTGACTGCCTTATAATAATTTTTATTTGACAAAAATAATGTCTATTTATTCTATTTATTCTATATTTAATTATAAAAATAATGTCTATTTATTCTATATTTAATTCTATAAAAAATAAAATATCACTAGCAAGTAGAAACCAATTATAATGAGATAATCCTTTTTCTAATGCTCATAAAAATAATTTAATATTGCAAGGCACATGAATATATTTTAAAAACACAAACACTATTTCAAAAATCCACCAATGTTTTGCTCAATGAATATATAAACTTTAATAATTACAGAGACTGATTTATGTCTAATAAATGCAAGGAAGAAAGAATGCTTAGCTTAGCAATTAAGAGGCATAACAAATAGATACATGACGGATGTAGCTATAGCTGAGTATAGATACAAATACATATCTTGCTTAAATATTTTTGCAATGCACATTTTTCACTGAGGGTAAGAAACCTTTGTTTCTAAAAACATTTTTAAAAAAATACATTTTGAAAACTTGGAACTAAAAGAAAAGGTAAAATAATTCATAATGGCCATTAGATGGAGCTGTTTCTCCATAAAAATAATAACTTGAGTTTCCTTATTATGAAAACAAGAATATCTTAACTAGTGCTGTAAAGCTGTAATAACAAAAGGTCACTTCAAACTTTCCCATATTTTCACTAGATTCTGAAGAGAGCTAATATAATTTAAAGTAACTCCGAGTACTATTTGACATATACATAAGCCAGTTATTATAATGATGATACTTTGAAGGACGTGGAGAGTATTCATCAGAAAGCAACGTCAGAGTGCCATGGTTACTATCAATAAGTTAACAGTTGACTGCATTATTTTCAATTCAATGTAATGTTTAGTGATCTTAAAGAAATATAACCTACAGTACTGTTAAACTGGTTAGATAAAGGAGACAATTTTTTTATTTGTAATTAAATAAGAAAGAAAATGTTGGAGAAAATGCAGGCAAATTATTAATAGTTATCAGAATGCCAAAGCTGATTCTGCATTAATGTCCCAAAGTCTTATGGTTACATGAGGTAGAACATTGTAAATATATACTTATTTTGATTTTTCATGTCACAAAATTTGAAAAAAAAATACAATGAATTATTATAGCAATTCCATACATGATCATCTCGTCTATATAGAATAATGGTAATTTTCAAGCTGAAAATAATAAAAAATATGCTATAAAATAATCAACATCTTTCTTTCACCAATAATATTAAACTAGTATAGGTATATACATATTTACTTATCAATTCTAATAATTTAATATCTGTCTAACTGGTCATTAACATGCAGAAGTACATCCTAAGAATCAAGACGTATATATCCTTTCTCCTACTTATGTGTGACCTAAGTATCACTCCTGAGCAACAGTGATTAAGTAATTGAGATCTGTGGACACTCATATTCTGCATTTAACCTGAGTTAAAGATAGAATGACCTAAGAAAACTATGAAATGTATTATAAGCAATTTATTTAAAAAGTAACAAATTAAGACAAAGTATTTTTACAGAATCTACTACAAAGGGAAAGAAGGAATTGGAATTTAAATGTTATGTCCAAAATCCAGAACCCCAGTTACCACCACTCTGATGCAACAAAGAATCTTTATTGGAAGTTAACCCCACCCCCTCCATCTTTCTGAAGCAGCAGCAGCAACAGGAACAGCAGCAACAAAAACAGTGAAGGAGAGGGACCCTGAGCAAAAGAAGGGACTTATATAAGGGGAAAGGCTTGGGGAATTCCAAACCTCTAGACTTATGCCTGACTGGCCCGAGATGTCCAGGCTTCAGATTGACTGCCCCATATAATGTAAGGGTGATTTTCAGGCCTGATGGGAATTCCATGTCTCTAGGGGCTCAGAGAATGGTCCGTTTTCCCTGCTGAGGGATTGGCTGGTTTTCTGTCTGAGGCATATGGCTTTGATTGTGGGGCCAAACTATGTTTCATTTTGGTTCTTTTTTTTTTTTTTTTTATCTTCTTGACCCTAATTTTGGGACCAGGGTGAATTTCTTTGGTATGCTCTGAATTT
The DNA here is from genome assembly GCF_014885135.2 of Alexandromys fortis. Classification (NCBI taxonomy): domain Eukaryota; kingdom Metazoa; phylum Chordata; class Mammalia; order Rodentia; family Cricetidae; genus Alexandromys; species Alexandromys fortis. Next base: position 921,187 of record NW_026068143.1, on the reverse strand, counting down.
AGGGATTTAGTCCAATTTTGGTCCTGGTTTCAGGGTCCAGGTACTTTTCTCCAGCTCTTGGTTTAGGGACAAATGTCTCTTCCCCTAGCTCTGTTCCCATTTTTCAGTGTGTGTTTCTTTAGCTGAGTTTCAGATAAGAGCCAAGATATTCAGGGTCTGAGTAAGATCTTAGGGTCAGGGATTTTATGGGTCCTGGGTGTGTCACATGTAATAGTCATTACTGATATAAAAATTATTATCAACATATTTAAAAGGCTGATTATGTCTATAAAGTTAATGATAGCACAAATAAGTATTTCATTATTGTATTTTAAGATCAGTAGTAAATGTGTCGAAGAAAAAATATACTTCAGCAAAGTAATTTTTGAGGAAAATGGTATTTTATTCTTAACGTAAAATGCTGGAAAAAACACAACAGTTTTTTTTCATAATTTCTATGCTGTATAGATATCAGCCACAAAGGATAAAGAAGACACAAATATGTTGTGAGGATTCATAGTTGAAGCCAGGCCTGGAACCAAAGAATTTTAATATAATATAGAGTGTTCCTATGCAGACACCACAGCAATTTCAATAAAAGAAGGCTACTATTCTGCTTCTTCTGTGCCCATATCTCTTTATCAATGTATTGTTGATGTACATACAAATTTGCAAGGCTATAGTTATCTCATTTCAATTGATATGGAACCATATATTATAATAATGTTCTAGCTTAAATACTCTCCTTTGAACTTACCTTGGACAATCTGCTTTAAAAATAAGACTGTATTATTATTGCTGAATTATATGATGGCTTTCTGGGCTGTCCTGCCATGGCAAACTCTGACTCTTTTACGCAGGTGGTTCATGCGGTTTGCAAGCACAGGCTGCTGAAGCTTGCTTGCTGGCAGGGACCTTGAAATGCCATAGAGTTGTGGCAGTAAACAGGGCTACAACCGGTACCTCAGCCATGAGGCTGGAAAGCTAAGGAATGGACTGGATCTAGCTGCCAAAGCCACGGCTTTAATCCTACCCATAATGCTCAGTAAATTAAAGACTCATGTGGTCAGAAAAAGAGAGATATACAGTAAAGAGACATTCAAAGATAAAGAAAATGTTTAAATGATTTACAGTGTGTTAAAAATATATGCAAGCTAAAGATTAAAAGTTTTAAAGTAAAAAAAAAAGGAACAAAGAGAGTAGTTGGGTGTGGTAGTACACACCTTTAATCCCCACACTTGGGAGGCAGAGGGAGATTGACCTCTGTGAGTTCAAGGTGTGGTAGCATACACCTTTAATCCCAGTGTCTAGAAGGCAGAGACAGGCAATTCTCTGAGAGTTCAAGGAGAGCCTGGTCTACAGAGTTATTCCAGGTCAAAGAGATACAGAGAATATAAAATAAAAGTAAAAATAAACTTAATAGAGGTTAAAATAAAGCACACAAAGATGGAAAATACACAGAGAATCTTGATACTGTATACTATTATGCTCTCTTTGAATTGTTTGAATGCTGAGGAAGGAGCAACAGCTGCCAAAAGATATTTGTTTATAAATGCTGCTGAAATCCAACATAGATATTTTCAAAATGCCTTGACTTTGAAATTTGGATCTAAGGACATGATACTTTGGGAAGGAGTTTCTTTTTTTGTTTTCACAGAGGATGAGACCCTGTTCATTTCTTCTATTCCGATATGGTATGATGGACCACGCCCTCCTGAACGGTTGCTGTGAATACCTTCAGAAAATTGCTTCACTCAACTGCCAACTGAGATGAAACTAGCACACAGGTTATACCCTGAAAGACCTAATTAATGATGCCCCCATTCAGCAAGAAGCAGTTTGGAGAGAAAAAAACTGCGCCCATGTTCCCACATATGGTTTATAAATGGTCTTTTACATTTAAAGGGGGATATGATATAGATATGAATAATTTGCATTAGTATAGATTTTGCTTTATTGATAGAGATTTAAGGTCAGTTTTACTATATGTATATGTATTTCTGATCTTTATTAAGGTATTGTGATTGTGTAGTTCATTTAAAAATGTAATGTATATAGGTTGTTAATGGATAATCATTAATAATAGTCAAGTTTGTAGTCATGTTAGTTAGATTTTCTAGATATATAGATATATATTTCAGTTAGGTCAGCATTCTTCATACCTTTCAAAGACTACAGAATATGCTATTAAATGTTTTAATAACTTAGGACTTTTCATGACAATGAGACACTCTGCTCCTGGCAGCACCAATCTACTTCAAGAGGAAGATGGGCATTGAAGAGGATCCTTATGGAGTTTGATAGCCATTTGGGCAAGAAACTGCTCTTGCATAAACTGGACACAGAGAACCCACAGAGAGAGGACTGCTGAACTTGCCTAAAGGTAGATGATCTTTCTGGGTTCCTGATTTATGAAGGAATCTACAAGACATTCTGCAGGACACAACAGATAGTGACTGAACTGCTTTTGAAATTTCCTGCTTTGTGGAAATGTCTGCTGGAAACTATGGGCCTGTAGGCCAAAGATGCATGCCCCAATAATACAGAGGAACTTTGGGTGACTGTACAGGCAGCGAGATGTCTCTGTCATTTCTAGAGTTTGAAAGTTGTTTTTTTCTTGTTTGCTTAGGTAATATTGTATCTTTCTGGAGTCTTTGATGGAGTTAAGAATAGTTAGCTATAGTTATAGTTTTCCTTAGTTATGATATAGATTATTGTAATTTTTACATGATAACTGTTTTGTTATATGTAATTTTGCTATGTTAAATTTAAAGACTTCCTTTGTTATTTAAACAGAAGAAGGGGAAATGATGGAGGAAAGTCATTGCTCAGCTTTCTCGGGTAGACACAATAGCTCTGCGCTCAGAGAGACAAACGATGAAGCTCTGACTCAGGATGGACGTAGGCTAGAATCTTCCCGGTAAGCGCACCTTGGGGTGCTTACACACATGATTAGAAATGGGCTATTCCAGGTGCAAGAGTTAGCACAGAAGAGGCTAGATATAATGGGCAAGCAGTGTTTAAAAGAATACAATTTGTGTGTTGTTATTTCGGGTATAAGCTAGCAGGCAGCTGGAGTGCTGGGGACGTAGCCCTGCCACTCCTATTTCAACATGGCTGAGGTACCGGTTGTATCCATGTTTACTGCCACAACTCTATGGCATTTCAACTAAGATTATGGTTTAACAATTAAATTTAAATATGTCATAAAGTGATGATCATCTTATCATACTTCATGGTAAGAAATAAGTTTTAATTAAATATTACTGACTCCCTTTCTCTGTTGCATTCATATTTTAAAAATATGTACATTTTGAGCTAAAGTTCTTCTCATACAGATTTCAGTTTATAGTCATATAATATTAAATTATCAAGATAACAGTTGAAATAAAATCAATGATCTATCTACATCTTGCAAGCTATGACAATTTAGGGTAAAACTGTGTGGATTAAAATGTAATTACAAGCACAAAGAAAGCTCATTGCTCAAATTACCCTGCTTCTCTAGGAGAATACTAATCATGGATTTAGAAATAATTCACAAATCAATGAGATATGAGATAAGATTTTCATTCTTCTCTAGGGCCATCTTCAATGTCACCCATCACTTATTCTCATGTAGCTAAAAATTAAATTTGCAATAAGTATTTTATCCCACTTATTACTATGCTTAGATCTTTGAGTTTAGGTACGTGCCATCATCTAGGTAGCTGTATTTCTCAGAAACATTGAAGAATGCAGAATATATTGAGACCATCAGGTAAAGTTTTTAAAAGGTACTGATTGACTGTTTATAGGTTCTCTTGAGAAAAAAAAATCTAGCCATAGCTTGTTTGAATATACTAAATTTGCTAATTTTAAAACAGTCACAATAGTGGCTGAACCAAATGTTTCTTTTTCGCAGAAAACATGTGAAAATATATAAAAATAAAAGCTGTGGTTTTTGCCTAAATAGTTTCAACATTTATCCAAATATTTTGGTGCTTTGAAAATAAAAGTAGAGAAGCAAAGTGACATCCCCAGGTTTGAGTAATAAAAGCTAGAAGGACCAGTTATAACATATTCTGCTATTTGAAAAAGAAAATTCTATGAAATTATAAGAGACTATAAAAAGTTAATTCACATTATAGAGTTATACATTTCAAAAATATAATTTACATTTCCAGAGAGTATATAAATGATAACAATATCTGTTATTAGGAAAATGCAAACTAAATAAATAAAATACTACATTCTAGCCATTAAAGTGGCAAAAGTCAAAACTCAGGAATGCCAAATGATGGCCAGTATTTAGGGATACAAGAACTCTCATTTATTGCTAGTGGAAATACAAATGCTAGAGAAAATTGGAAATAAATTTGACCATTATGCAGAAAGTAAGTTTATCCTTATTATGATTTGGCAAATACACTCTTAGTATATATTCAAAGGAAAATGTGGACATACATTGTTGACATCAGCTTTATAATAACTAAACTTCAAAGAAACCAAGATACTGCCCATAGATAATTGAACATATTATGCCTGCTAAATCCTGACAGTAGAATATTACTTAGTAGTAATAAAATAATAAAATGAATCATGAAAAAATATAAATGAAAGAAATAAAGAAAAGGATTACATAAACTATATGATATAAAACTTTAGATAAGGCAAAGTTACAGAGATAGTAAAACAAAAATTGAGGTTGCCATGAATTAATCGTTCAGTAGAGAACAATAAACAAGTATAACATGATTGTTAGAGCAACAAAATTGATGTAAATGGGTCTTCTTTCTATCTGTTGCTTTCATTGGTTAATTAATAAAGAAAACTGCTTGGCCTGATAGGACAGAAAATTAGGTAGGTGGAGTAAAGAGAACAGAATGCTGGGAAGAAAAGAAGTGAGGCAATCCCCATGCCTCTCCTCTCTGGGCCAGACGCGATGGAGCCAGCCGCTGAATCTTTCCAGGTAAGCCACCACCTTGTGGTTCTACAAAGATTATTAGAAATGGGTTAATCAAGATGTGAAAGTTAGCCAATAATAAGCTAAAACTAATGTGCCAGGCAGTATAAAGCTATTCATGCAGGAGCTGGGTGGGACGAAAAGCAGGCCTGCTCACCTCCTTACTACACAAAATAATCTTTATAATACTTCAACAGGGGACTTATATTATGTACTTATCCAAACATTACAGTAAATTGTGTGATGGGGTAGAGACAACTGTAAAACATGCATCTCCTATTGAAGGGTATTGATAATGGGGGACAGAGCTTTCTAAGGGTAGAGTCAAAGCTATTTAGAAAATTATTTGCCATAAAATTTAAGCATCTCTCTAAAACAAAATAAAACCCAAATAAATGAGATTAAATTTTATCAGAGTTTCAATTTTAAAATGCAATATTCTATGTAGAAAATATTCGAGAATTTCAAATTTAATATAATGACATTTACTTTTGTATGTTGTTTTTATTGTAGTCAAACTATATGATTCCATAACAGTTGTAATAAAACTTAAATTTAGACTACATATGCTCTTCAATTCTATGGATTATATTTTTCTAAACTTTTGGTATTTATTGATAATTCTGCATGAATTAAAAAGACCTATCATTGTCATAAAATAGTTTTTTGTTTTTTTTTTTTTGCTATTTCAGTAGGAACAAAAAAGTACTTTTATGGACAGAGAGATAGCTCAGCTTGTAAAGCCCTTACCATGAAGGTGTGGGGACAGGAGTTTGAATTGCTAGCAACTCTGTGAATGCTAATCATTTGTGGGGACCTCCTGAAATCCCACCAGCATAAGAGGTCAAGACAAATCCTACAGGGCAAACTGACCAAGAAGACATATTTTTAGAGTCTTCCCCAATTTGCAAGGAGGAGAGTGATCTAGCAAAGAGAATAACATAAACTTCTGGCTCGTATATTCACACACATACATTTGTATCTGGATACACATGTGCTCACACATGTGATTCCACATACATACATGCAAAAAAGTTTTAAAATGTTAAAGCTCTATCTACTTTATACTGAAATAAAAGTTGGAAAGTCAGAAGACCTATGTAATTATGGATTACCTATGCTCTTTCACATATTTGCTGTCTCTTAATTTGCACAGGCATACCTGAAATAATGAAGGGCTTAGTCTCTATATAAAGAACTTCCCGACACATCCCTGCCCCCCCCAAGCCTGCCCTATTGTCTGCAAGGTCCTTGGCCCAGGAACAGTTCCTGCTCCTGCACTGAGGCTACCAACCCAGAGGGGTGAGTGTGCACCCTCCTGGCAGGAGGGGAGTGCATGGCACCTCCAGCTCCTGCTGCAGGGGCTTCTTGGCTCTGCACAACCCTTCCCTACCCCCAAGTTCACCCTTTTTTCTGTGGGGTCCTTTGATCTCCAGATCCTGTCCCTGTGCTGAGGACAACCTTGCAGACTGGTGAGTGGATGGATGCCATCCCACGGCGGGGCAGGACAACTGGGAAAGGAGCACTGGGCCCCTTCAACTCCTGCTGCAGGGGATTCTCTGTTATACACATACCTGCCCCTCCCCCAAGCTGGCCCTGTTGTCTGCGAGGTCCTTGGCCCAGGAAGAGTTCCTGCTACTGCACTGAGGCTACCCACCCAGAGGGGTATGTGTTCACCCGTCCGGCAAGAGGGGAGTGCATGGCAACTCCAGTTCCTGCTGCAGGGGCTTCATGGCTCCAAACAACCCTAACCTCCTCCCACCCAAGTTCGCCTTTTGTCTGCTGGGTCCTTTGACCTCCAAGAGTCCTGTCCCTGGTTTCACTAATCCTGCAAGCAGCAAGATAGGCCTTTTGTCTGCAAGGTCCCTGACCAGAAAGGGGCCTTGATACTGTACCAGAAGATCTATCTGAGAGCATCTGAAGGAAGACATGGGCAGGCACCAATTCAAGAATTCCTTCTGACTCAATGAGGACTACTGAGAACCCAAGAACAATGGCAATGGGTTTTTTATCCTACTGCACATATTGGCTTTGTGGGAGCCTAGGCAGTTTGGATGTTCACCTTACTAGACCTGGATAAAGGTGGGTGGTCCTTGGACTTCCCACAGGGCAGGAAACCCTGATTGCTCTTTGGGCTGACAAGGGAGGGTGACTTGATTGGGGGAGGAGGAGGGAAATGGGAGGCAGTGGCAGGGAAGAGACAAAAATCTTTAATAAATAAATGAATAAAAAAGAAAATATATGCAGACAAAAAAATTCCTCCAATAATCAGGGAAGAAAAAAAAAAAACATGATAACTCCAGAACCCACCAAATATACAACAGGAAGACTTGAACACCCTAATCCAGAAGAAGTAGAATAAAATGACATTATGAAAGTGATAGAGTCCCTTAAACAGGATGTGAAAAACTCCCTTATAGAAATGGATGAGAAGAATGACAAAAAATTTGAAGAAATGAATAAATGCCTAAAAGATACCCTAGGAAAACAAGAGAGAACAATCAAACGGATAATAGAAACAGTTCAACACATGAAAACTGAAATGGCTATGTATTGTTTAAATTTGTTTTTATCCTGGAATATCTTGTTTTCTCCATTGATGGTGAATGAAAGCTTGACTGGGTATAGTAGTCTGGGCTTGCATCCATGGTCTCTTAGTTTCTGCAGCAAATCTATCCAAGATCTTCTGGCTTTCATTGTTTCCATAGGAAAGTCCCGTGTAAGTCTGATCTGTTTACCTTTATAAGTTACTTTTGCAGTTCTTAATATTCTTTCCTTATTCTGTATGTTTTGTGTTTTGATTATTATATGGCGAGGGGATTTTTTTTTTAATCCAGTCTACTTGGTATTCTGTATGCTTCTTGAAACTTCATAGGAATATCCTTTATTAGGTTGGGAAAGTTTTCTTCTATAATTTTGTTGAATATATTTTCTGGGCCTTTGAGCTATAATTCTCCTTTTTCAACCCCTATTATTCTTAGGTTTCATCTTTTTATGGTGTCCCAGATTTCCTGGATGTTTTGTGATAATTCGTTGGATTTGCTGTTTTCTTTCATCAGTGTGTTTATTTTCTCTATATTGTCTTCAGCATCCGAGATTCTGTCTTCTATCTCTTGTATTCTGTTGGTTATACTTGTCTCTGTAGTCTCTGTTTGTTTACCTAGATTTTCCATATCAAGTCGGCCCTTGGTTTGTGACTGAGGTGTGTTTCTTGTAAACAGTAGAATGTTGGATCCTGTTTGGTATCCAATCTTAGCCTGTGCTTTTTTATAGGTGAATTGAGTCCATTGATATTAAGTGATATTAATGACCAGTGGTTGTTAACTCCGATAATTATTTCTTCTTTTTTGGTGGTAGAGTTTGTGTGTTTCCCTTCTTTGAGTTGTGCTGGTGAAGGGATGCTAGATGTCTGAGTTATTGTAGGCAGTGTTGGCAATGTTGGATTTGTTGGGTTGTGATTTTCCTTCTTTTATACCTCAACCACAAAGACAGACATCTACTCAGAGTAAAGGTTTGGCAAAATGTTTTTCAATCAAACAGACCTAAGAAATAAGCGGGTGTGGCTATACTAATTTCTAACAAAATTGACTTTAAACTAAAATCAATCAAATGAGAGCCTATAATTCATGATCCAAGAGCAGGTAAATAAGAAGGTGAACCCAAAGAAAAACATAGTTTTCCTCCTGAATATTGGAAGTAGACAAGATTGCCAGGCAAAAATTGAAAGCTTGGGGGTGGGTGTTTGGTGGGGGTAAAGGGAGATGGGGAGAGAGAAGTGAGAAGGGGATAATGAGGAGAGCTTGGGGGAATGTGATGGCTGGGAGGGAGGAAAGTTGTATATGGGATCAAGGAAGTATATATCTTAATTAAGGGAGCCTTTTTAGGGTTGGCAAGAGACTTGACTCTAGAGGGGTTCCCAGGTGTCCAAGGAGATGTCCCCAGCTTGTTCCTTGGGCAGCTGAGGAGAGGGAGCCTGAAATGGCCCTATCCTATAGCCATACTGATGAATATCTTACATATTCACCATAGAACGTTTTTGGACATATATATGAAATTGAATGATGCAGACATCTTTATTATAATGATTATTGAGATACAGTTTCACTATATTGCTCATGCTAGCCTTGAAATTATTATCCACTTGCCTCACCCTTCAGGGTGCTGGAATTGCAGGCTTGTGCAATCACAGCTCACTTCAATAACCTTCATTTTCATTTTAAGGGTTTGTCGTAGTGACTGTACTGGATCAGAATATGCAAAATATATTACCTACCATGAACTTTCAAAAAAAATGGAGATTGTGTTAAACCAATATATCGCCATAGAAAATATTCTTTAATAAAAGTGAAAAGGAAAATAATGAAAATAGATTTTTGGTCCTTAATACATACTGTATATTTTGTAATATATTTTATATTTAGTCTTGAGTATAACTTTCCAGAACATTTATAAATAAATGTTAGAGAGGTAAATAGAAATAGATGGAATATTTCACTGTATTAGTCAATAGCCGAGTCATGATTGTTGATAAAATTCATCTGATCATGAATTCAAAGGAATAGTTCCTTTGAAAACTAATATGGAAATGATTACTGATATTAGACTATAATTGGAAATTTAGTATTTTGTGATAAGTTTGCAAAAGGGGAAATAATTATTATTAGAATTTACTGATACATGTTGAATAAAAATAAATTAGAATAATTCTCAACATATTTAGCTGTTAAATGCTAGATACAGTCCAAGATAAAAATATGCAAATATAGAAGTCTAAAATATACTCAAAAGATATTATAACACTCAATGTATTAGTCATTATTTCTTTTCTTGAGGCTATTTTATAGATAGCAACATATATTAGAAGAAATATTTAACATATTCATAGGGCAGTGATGCCAAAACTGGTCAATATTGTTTAGTATGAGTTAAACTTTTAGTTTTTAATGACATTTTCACATAAATTATAGGTGGATTACAAATCTAAATGTTGCTATTAATAATAACTGCATTATACATGTACATATTTGGCAAAATATTGGAAATTACTTTCTTAGAATTTATAAGTTTCAAAAATTGAGACATTTTCAGTTTATACAGATTAAAATTATGTCTAAAATATTACCAAAAATGTAATAAGTAAACATCAAATTGGGAAGAATATATTGGTGATGATAATGACACATGTTCAATAAGATATACAAATAAATATTTTGAAAGATTTGTTTAAAAATTTCATTTTTAGAACCAGGTGTACTGATGCACACCTTTAATTTCAGCACTCAGGAGGAAGAGAAAGGTGAATTTTTATGAGTTCGAGCTCAAGGCCCACCTGCTCTGCAAAGGGTGTTCCAGGACAGTCAAGGTTATTGCACAAAGAAAACTAAGAGCAAATAAAATTACGGCTTAAACAAGCTAAAGAGTCACTTTAGCTTGCAAATTCCTTGCAAATCTTAATAATAGATCTGTGTTGTCCTCAGCCTTAGTCTGGGAAACCTTATTTTTAGTGTCAGCAGGTAATGTAGAACCTCATAACTGGTCAAATCACTAGCAAGTATTGATTGAGAGTGTTCAGGACAGAGACATCTATGTAAATCCCCTCCTTGTAAGATTAAGGGAACATTGTGGAAAACAGAATATAAGAGCTGTAATATTGGGAGGAGCACTGTGAAATGCTGTCTTCTTAAAATGACAATGGCAATTACATTCATCAAGTAACAGGATCTATGCTGATCTAAACAATTCAGCATAGGTCAGAGAGAACTTCCATTAGGTTCCTTCTTAGTGGAGGATATATTTATTGTTAGATGATAACTGCTGAGCAAGAATTGCTCTCTTTTTGGTATGTAGCCAGTGGTGGATAGAATTACATCCAAGAACATATAGATGCTACTAATTGTACTCAGTGGGTTATAAAAATTAAGCAAATAAAAAGAACAGAATATGAAGTTGGGAAGATGATGTGCTGATTTTGTCCCTGTGACAGTTGGAGGAAAGCAGTAGAATGGACAAGATTAAAATACAATTTGTACTTGGAAAAAATAATCTATAGATTGAAAAAATATGCATAATACCCTGGAAAGTACAATTTAGGGCAAAAATAATGAATATTTGTCTTTTAATACAGTTATAGATATATCAGTGTATACATGTACTGATGCATATTTGCATTCACAATGTATATATTCAAACTCAATAGGAATGTAACATCTATTGCCACTGAATATTTTGATATGTTGGTAGATTTTTTTTTTTCTTTTGAAACATTAGGCTCAAAGTGTGGGACAGTTTGAGTCATTCATGGTAGAGAAGGCATGCTGGAAAAGAATATCTCATGATATCCGAAGTTCATGGCTGAAGCCACACATGTAAGAGGGCACCTGGTATCCAATAGGACAGATAGAATCAAGGGTGTATATCATCTTTAAGTTCCCACTCAGAGTAACCTATTTGTATCAACCAGGACCCACAAATGAAAAACCCTATACCCTCCTGAAATAGCATAAGCTATTAAAGAATGCACATTCAGAAAGTTAGCCTATGGTAGATAATTAAGACTATCAATCAAAATAGGCACTTATATCATATACAAAAGAGAAATCCTCCCCCATATTTCATGTTGTGACCTACTTTTTTTCATTTTGTTTAAAATAAATGATACTTTCCTCACATAATACATTCTGACTGTTGTTTCCTCTTCCTCTACTCCTCCCTGTTCCTCCATACCCTTTTATTTGAACCCATTCCCTTTCTGTCTTTCATTAGAAAAAGTAAAGGCTTCTAATGGATTATAATAAAATATAACAAAATACGATATACTAATATAAAACAAAATTATCATATTGATGTTGGACAAGAGATACAGAAAGAAAAGGTAAAAGTGTCAGAGACTTATTCATTTGCACACTGAGAATTTCCATAAAAACACTATTCTGAAAATCATAGTATGTATGCAGAGGACTTTGTGAAGACCCAAATAGGCCCTGTACTTCCTGCTTCAGTTTCTGTAGGTTCATATGAGCTTTGCTCATATTGATTTAGAAGGCCTTGTTTTCTTAATGTTCTCCAACCCATCTGGTACTTATACTCTCTCTGCCTCCTATTCTTTAGGGTTCCATGTGCTCTGTGAGGAAAAATTTGAAGGAGATATCCCATTTATTGTTGAATGCTCCAAGATCTCTTACTCTATATATAATGTCTGGCTGTGGGTCTCTATATTTGTTCAAATCTGCAACAGAAAGAACCTTTTCTGCTGATGGATGAGCCAGGCACTTATCTATGAGTATATAAGAATACCATTAGGGGTCATTTTATCACTTTTATTTTTTTCCAGACCAATATTATTTGGTTTTACAATAGGTCTCTGGGCTATCAAGTCTCTTTGTCAACCAATGTCAGGTATGTATTTCTTCCCATGGCCTTGAGTCAATTCATTGGTTGGTTAGTTCAACAAGCTTTGTGTCATAATTGCCCTAGCATATCCTGCAGGCAGGATACTATTGTGGACCAAAGAGTTTGTGACTTACTTGGTGTTTATCATTCTCCTTAGGTATCATGTAGACTACTTTCCTGTACCATTGACTAGAAATACAGGGGTGCAGGCTCCATGCAGGCACTAGATCAAGTTCTCCATGTTCACTGAAGAATGTGGGTGTTTTCTTCAGCAATGGTCCCTTGCTATTAGATTATCAACAACAGTCTTGGCAACAGTTTAGGTTGTTTGGCAATTCCCAGGGAACCCCACCCACTTTAACAAACAGCCCAATTAGATGCAACCCAATCCCGGTACTAAAAGCTTCATTTGGGGACAAAAGATAGCCAGATCTAACTCTGTCTACCAAATTATTTGTAGATTTCATTTAGATCACCTTCATGTATGCGTATATTTAAGAAAGCTTCTATCTTAGTAGATTTCCATACTAATACTTAAATGCCTGTTAATTTTAGCTATCTATCCAATATTCCCTTCGCCAATTTTTATTATTAAAACACACCAGTAGAAATACTATCTTTTGGGCCATGCAGCAGGGCTTCTCCTAGCTACTGGCATTCTCTACTGATACCACCCCACCTTGCCCCCAAGCACCCCTTTCTATCAGTGGGGTCCTAATATCCCCCAACGCAGCCTGAGGGTCAGGGGACAGAGTGGCAACTGCAAGGCTGCAAGGGTTTTTTTGTCCACTGAGCCGGCATCTACCAAGCCCACCCTTTTGTCTGCGAAGTTCTTCACCAGCAAGTGGCACTGGTCCAGTACCAGTATGTCCATGCGGAGGAGTAAGTGTGGGCCCATGCGGCTGGCCAAACATCCCAGGAAGTGAGTACAGGCACCCTCCAATCCTCTAAACTTTCTGGTCATTCAGTGTGGCATCTCCCAGGCTACTGGCTGTCTCTACGTGTCCCACCTCAGCTTGCCCCCAAGCAAACATTTTCATATGGGGGGGTCCCAGGGTCCCACAACTCAGCCTGCTTCAGGGCTGAGGTTCTTAGAACACAGTGATGAGTGCAAAACTAAAGGGGTTTCTTTGTTCCACCAAGCTGGCATCTACCAAGCCTGCCATTTTGTCTGCAAGGTCCTTGACCAGCAAGTGTCCCTGATCCAGTACCAGTAGATCCATCTGGAGAGATCCACCAATACAGCCTAGTTCAAAGTAGAGAGATATAAGAGCCAACTCCAGGGCTGAGGGGACATAAAAGAGGGCAGACCAAGAAAAATTCCCAAGTACACAGTTAGCCACAGCAAAGATTGGACCAAGCTGCCAAGAGTCTCCTAACAGCATTTGAAGGAAGGCATCAATTCAAGAATTCTTCCAACAATCTGAAAAGCAACATGATAACATCAGAAATCCAGCGAACATACAATAAGAAGACTTGAACACCCTAATCCAGAAGAAGTAGAAGAAACAGACCTTAAACATAGCATTATGAAAGTGTTAGAGACAATTAAACAAGATATGTAAAACTCCTTTAAATAAATGGATGACAAGACTAACAGAAAGTTAGACGAAATTAATAAATCCCTCAATGATACCCAAGAAAAAGCAATCAAACAGGTAATGGAAACAGTTCAAGACTTGAAATCTGAAATGGAGGCAATGAAGAAAACACAAGAAGAGAGATGGCAGGATATGGAAATTCTGGGTAAAATAACAGAAACTACAGAGACAAGTATAACCAACAGAATACAAGAGAGAGAGAAAAGAATCTCAGGTGCTGAAGATACTATAGAGGAAATAATCACACTGATCAAAGAATCAAAGAAAATAGCAAATCCAGCAAATTCTTAACATAAAACATCCAGGAAATCTGGGACACCATGAAAAGACCAAAACTAAGAAAAATAGGGGTAGAAAAGGGAGAATTACATCTCAAAAGCCAAGAAAATATATTCAACAAAATCATAGAAGAAAACTTTGCCAAACTAAAGAAGAATAGTCCTATGAAGGTACAAGTATACAGTACACCAAAGAGTTTGTGTAAAAAAAAGAATCCCTTTGCCATATAATAATCAAAACACAAAACATACAAAATAAAGAAAGAATATTAAGAGCTCCAAAGGAAAAAGGTCAAGTAACTTTATATATATATATGTAAACCTATTAGAATTACACCTGACTTCGCTATGGAAACCATGAAAGCCCGAAGGTCTTGGGTAAATGTGCTGCAGAATCTAAGAGACCATGGATGCAAGCCCAGACTACTGTACCAAGCCAAGCTTTCTTTCACCATCAATGGAGAAAAAAAGATATTCCAGGATAAAAACAAATTTAAACAATACGTAGCCACAAACCCAGCCTTACAAAAAGTACTACAAGAAAAATCACAATGTAATGAAGTCAACAACACACACAATAACTCAGACATCTAACAGCCCTCCACGAGCACAACTTAAAGAAGGGAAACATACAAACTCTTACCACCACCAAAAAAAAAAAAAAGCAGTAGGTAACAATCACTGGTCATTAATATCACTTAACATCATTGGACTCAATTAACCTATAAAAAGGCACAGGTTAAGAGATTGGATACAAAAAGAGGATCCATCATTCTGCTGTTTACAAGAAACATACCTCAACCACAAAGATAGTGATTACCTCAGAGTAAAGGGTTGGGAAAAGGTTTTTTAATCAAATGGACCTAAGAAACAAGCAGGTGTGGCTATACTAATATCTAACAAAATTGACTTCAAACAAAAATCAATCAAAATAGATGGAGCTGGACACTTTATACTCATAACAGGAACAATTCATCAGGATAAAGTCTCAATCCTGAATATCTATGCCCCTAATATAAAAGCACCCACATATCTAAAAGAAACATTACTAGAACTCAAAGTACACATCAAGCCCTACACACTAATATAATAGTAAGAATTCAACACTCCTCTCTCACCAATGGACAGATCAACCGGACAGAAACCTTACAGAGAAATAAAACTAATAACAGAGGTAATGAATCAAATGGACTTAACAGACATCTATAGAACATTCCACCAAACAGGAAAGGATATATCTTCTTTCTTTCTTTCTTTCTTTCTTTCTTTCTTTCTTTCTTTCTTTCTTTCTTTCCTTCCTTCCTTCCTTCCTTCCTTCCTTCCTTCCTTCTTTCTTTCATTCTTTCATTCTTTCTTTCTTCCTTTCTTTGGAACCTTCTCAAGAATTGTTCACATACTTGGTAATAAAGCAACTTTCAAAGATACAAAAAAAATTTAGTAACCACTTGTGTCTTATCGGATCACCATGGAATAAACTTAGGATTTAACAATAATTCTACCCGCAGAAAGCCTACAAACTCAGGGAAACTGAACAGTCAACTACTGAAACACTCTTGGGTCAAGGAAGAAATAAAGAAAGAAATTAAAGTCTTTCTTGAATTCAACGAAAATAAAGACAACGCATACCAAACCTATGGGACATTAGGAAAGCAGTGCTAAGAGGAAAGTTTGTAGCACTAAGTACCCACATTACAAAAGAGAGAGAGAGAGAGAGAGAGAGAGAGAGAGAGAGAGAGTTCACATTGGAGACTTAGCAGCACTGCTGAAAGATCTAGAAAAAAAAAGAAGCAGACTCACCCAGGAAAAGTAGAAAACTGGAAATAATCAAATTGAGGGCTGAAATCAACAAAATAGAAACAGAAAATAATCCAAAGAATCAGTGAAATGAAGAGCTGGCTCTTTGAGAAAATCAACAAGATTGACAAACACCTTTGCAAACTAATCAAAAGGCAGAAAAAGAACATGCAAATTAACAAGATCAGAGATAAAAAGGGGACAAAGCAACAGACACTGAGGAAATTCAGAAAATCATATGCCACAAAGTTGGAAAATTAAAAGAAATGGACTTGTTTTAGATAAATACTATATACCAAATTTGAATAAAGACCAGAGTGTTGTAGGAGGTCCTTCCGCTCCTCCAGCCTATAGCCGCTGAGATACCAGCCCATTGGGGCGTGGTCTCTCTCCCTTTAAAAAAGCAGCTACTTCCTTTCTTGCTCTCTTCGCTTTGAGCTCCGTTTCTGGTGACTAGACTCCTTCCTGATTGTACAGAGGGCTGTTGTCTGGGATGGTTATCTGTAAGTTTTTTCCCCTTTAAATAAATACCACCCTATTAATCATAATTCCAAACTGGTGTGGCATTGTTTGTGACTTACGACTTCAATTTAAATAAACCTATAAGTCATGAGGAAATAGAAGCTGTCATTTAAAAAAAAACAACCAAAAAAAGCCCAGGACCAGATGGTTTTAATGCAGAATTTTACCTGAACTAACAAGAAGAGCTGATACCTATACTCCTTAATGTGTTCACAAAATAGAAACAGAAAATAATCCAAAGAATCAGTGAAATGAAGAGCTGGCTCTTTGAGAAAATCAACAAGATTGACAAACACCTTTGCAAACTAATCAAAAGGCAGAAAAAGAACATGCAAATTAACAAGATCAGAGATAAAAAGGGGACAAAGCAACAGACACTGAGGAAATTCAGAAAATCATATGCCACAAAGTTGGAAAATTAAAAGAAATGGACTTGTTTTAGATAAATACTATATACCAAATTTGAATAAAGACCAGAGTGTTGTAGGAGGTCCTTCCGCTCCTCCAGCCTATAGCCGCTGAGATACCAGCCCATTGGGGCGTGGTCTCTCTCCCTTTAAAAATGGCCACTTCCCGCCTTGCACTCTTTTTGTTTCCAGCTCCGTTTCTGGTGACTAGACTCCTTCCTGATTGTACAGAGGGCTGTTGTCTGGGATGGTTATCTGTAAGTTTTTTCCCCTTTAAATAAATACCACCCTATTAATCATAATTCCAAACTGGTGTGGCATTGTTTGTGACTTACGACTTCAATTTAAATAAACCTATAAGTCATGAGGAAATAGAAGCTGTCATTTAAAAAAAAACAACCAAAAAAAGCCCAGGACCAGATGGTTTTAATGCAGAATTTTACCTGAACTAACAAGAAGAGCTGATACCTATACTCCTTAATGTGTTCACAAAATAGAAACAGAAGAATCATTGGCAAACTCCTTTGATGAAGCTACAGTTACCCTGATACCAAAACCACACAAAGACTCAACCAAGAAAGCCAATTACAGACCAATTTCACTTATGAACATTGATGCAAAAATTCTCAAAGAAAACTGGCAAACTGAATCTAAGAACATATTTTAAAAATTATCCACACAATGACATCTTGAATTTTGCATGCAAATAGATGGAAATAGAAAACACTATCCTGAGTGAGGTAACCCAGACCCAAAAAATGAACATAGGATGTACTCACTCATAATTGGTTTCTAGCCATAAATAAAAGACATTGAGTCTATAATTTGTGATCCTAAAGAAGCTAAATAAGAAGGTGAACCCAAAGAAAAAAACATATAATTATCCTCCTGGATATGGGAAATAGACAAGATTGCCAGGCAAAAAATTGGGATCTTGGGGGTTTAGTGGGATGGGGGTAAGGAGAAATTGGTAGAGAAAAGTGAGAAGGGGAGGATGGGGGGAAATTGGGGAAATGGGATGGTTGGGATAAAGGAAGGGTGGATATGGGAGCAGGGAAGTATATATCTTAACGAAGGGAGTGATCTTAGAGTTGGCAAGAGATTTGAAACTAGAAGGGATCCCAGGTGCCCAGGGCGATGTCCCCAGTTAGTTCCTTGGGCAGCTGAGGATAGGGAACCTGAAATGGCCCTATCATATAGCCATGCTGATGAATATCTTGCATATCACCATAGAACCTTCATCTAGCAATGGATGGAGATAGAGACTGAGACCCACATTGTAGCACCAGAATGAGCTCCCAAGGTCCCAATGAGGAGCAGAAGGAGAGAGAACATGAGCAAGCAAGTCAGGAACGTGAGGGGTGCACCCACCCACTGAGACAGTGGGGCTGATCTATTCGGATCTCACCAAGGCCAGCTGGACTGGGACTGAAAGAGCATGGGATAAAACTGGACTCTCTGAACATGGTGAACAATGAGAGCTGAAGAGAACCCAAGGACAATGGCACTGGATTTTGATCCTACTTCATGTTCTGGCTTTGAGGGTGCCTAGCCAGTTTGGATGCTCACCTTCCTAGACCTGGATGGAGGGAAGATAACCTTAGACTTTCCACAGGTCAGGGAACCCTGACTGCTCTTCGGACTGGAGAAGGAGGGGGAGAGTTGTGGGAGGAGGGAGAGAGGAGTGGGAGGAAGGGGAAAGAAATGGGAGGCTGGGAGGAGGCGTAATTATTTTTTCAGTAATAAATAAATAAATAAATAAATAAATAAATAAATAAAATTATCCATTGCAGTCAAGTAGGCTTCATCCCAAAGATCCCCCATGCTCTTGGATTGGGAGAAACAAAATAGTAAAAATGGCAATTCTACCAAAAGAAATCTATAGATTCAATGCAATCCCCATCAAAATCCCAACAAAATTCGTCACAGATCTTGAGTAAACAATAATCAACTTTATATATATATATATAAAAAAACAGGATAGCCAAAATAATCCTATACAATAAAAGTACTTCTGGAGGCATTACCATCCCTGACTTCAAACTCTATTAAAGAAATACAGTAATGAAAACAGCTTGGTACTGGCAAAAACACAGAGATGTTTACCAATGGAATCAAATCGAAAACCTGTATATTAACCCACAAACCTATGAACACCTGATTTTTGACAAAGGAGCTAAAATAATACAATGGAAGAAAAAAGCATCTTCAATAAGTGGTGGTGGCATAACTGGATGTCAACCTATAGAAGAATGAAAATAGATCCATATGTATCACCATGCACAACACTCAAGTCCAAATGGATTAAAGACCTCAATATAAATCTGACCACACTGAACCTGATAGAAGACAAAATGGGAAGTAGAGTGCAACACATGGGCACAGGAGACCACTTCCTATATATAACCCCAATAGCACAGATAATGAGAGCAACAATGAATAAATGGGACCCCCTGAAACTGAGAAGCTTCTGTAAAGCAAAGGACACTGTCATTAAGACAAAAAGGCACCCTACTGAATGGGATAAGATCTTCACCAACCCCACATCAGACAAAAGTCTGATCTCCAAAATATATGAAAAACTCAAGAAACTAGACATTAAAATTCTATATAACCCAATTTAAAAACGGGGTGCTTAACTGAACAGAGAATTCTCAACAGAAGAATTGCAAACTTCCAAAAGACAATTAAGGCCATGTTTAACTTCCTTAGCAATCAGGGAAATGCAAATTAAAACAACTTTGAGATAGCATCTTATACCCATCAGAATGGCTAAATTCAAAAACACCAATTATAACCTATGTTGGAGAGGATGTGGAGTAAGGGGAACACTCACCCATTGGTGGTATGAATGCAAACTTGTGCAGCCACTTTGGAAATGACTGTGGCTGTTTCTCTGGAAACTGGGAATCAACCTACCTCGGGATCCAGCAATACTACTATTGGGAATATACCCATTAGATTCCCAATCATACTACAAAAAGTATTTGTTCAACTATGTTCATAGCAGCATTATTTGTGATTGCCAGATCCTGGAAACAACCTGTATGCCCCTCAGTGGAAGAATGGATAAAGAAAGTGTGGAATATATGCACATTAAAGTACTACTCAACAGTAAAAAAAATGATATCTTGAATTTTGCATGCAAATGGATGGAAATAGAAAACACTATCCTGAGTTAGATAACACAGACTCAGTAAGATGAATATGGTATATACTGAATCATTAGTGGACTCTAGCCATAAATAAAGGACATTGAGTGTATCATTTACAAGCCAAGAGTAGCCAAATAACAAGGTGATCCCAAAGAAAAACATATAGATTTCCTCCTGAAAATTGGAAACAAACAAGATCACTGGGCAAAAATTGGGAGCATCGGAGTGAATTTAGGTGTGGGGGTGGGTTTAAGGGTGGGAGTGGGAATGAAGGAAGGGGAGAGCGGGAGTAAGAATGGAGAAGCAAAAGACTGGGGAGAGCTTTGGGTATTGGGAGGGTTGAGATGGAGGAAGGGTGGATATAGGAGCAGGGAAGAAGATATCTACATTAACGGAGCCATTTTAGGGTTGGCAAGAGACTTGGATCTAGAGGGGATCCCAGGTTTCCACAGGGATATCTCCATCTAGGTCCTTGGGCATCAGAGGAGAGAGTGCCTGATATGGCCTTGCCCCACTATCACACTGATGATTATCTCTAATATCACCATAGAATCTTTGTCTGGCAATTAAGGGTATACAGACAGAGACCCTCATCAAAGCAATAGACTGAGCTCCCAAGATCAAGTTAAATAGCAGAAGGAGGGAGAAGATGAGCAAGGAAGTCAGGGCCTTGGGGGGTTGGTTTTCACACTGAGACAGAATGCCTGATCTAATCAGAGCTCACCAAATCCAGCTAGACCAGGACTGAAAGGGCATGTGATCAAACTGTACTCTCTGAATGTGGCTACCAATAGGGGTGGACTGAGAAGCCAACAATAGTAGCACTGGGACCTGTCTCATCTGCTCCTTCAGCCCCTTCAGCCAATATCCGCTGAGATACCAGCGCATTGGGGTGTGGTCTCTCTCCCTTTAAAAAAGCGGCCACTTCCCTCCACTCTGTCTCTGGTTTCCTGCTCTGCTTCCAGCAACTAGGCTCCCTTCCTGATTGTGCAGAGGGCTGTTGTCTGGGACGGTGATCTGTAAGTTTTTCCCCCTTAAATAAATAACCATTCTATAAATCATAATTCCAAACTGCTGTGGGATTGTTTGTGACTTACACCTTCATCTGGCACCTGAAGATTTGGTTTTAGGACTCCTCCTTCTGGCTGCTGGGCTGCCTGCCGTGAGCTCAGTTTGGCATGAGCCCTCCTGGATTTAAACTCCACAGGCCTGCACAGTCTCTGCCCACTTGGTTTGCTCTTTACTGAATTGTTTTAAAATATCACTTGTAAGCTCAGAGCTTAAGTGGCATGAACCAGAACGCAAGTTGTTGCCGAAAGCTGCAACCGCTCTGGGTGACTCTGTCATGTGGAGGCATACACAACTGGATTCTGGGCTTCTGATTCCATGTGTGGAATTGATTTATTTACATTTACTTGTTAAGCAACTCGCATTTCCCAGTTTTTAACAAATACTAAAGTGGACACTGAAAAAGGACCCCATTTTGTCACCTTTGCAGTGGTTCTAATCAAGACTCAGCAACTGTGCGACCTGCTGGATAATAGGTAATATGGCAGGTTGTGTTTCCTACACAAATTTTACTGTTTTGTTTACTAATACAATGGATAATATCATGCAAGGTTTATATGACTATGAGGAGACCTTAATTTACTGGTTACTAGGTATCAGTTTTCTTTTCAATATTCTATCATTAAAGAAAAATATGGTACTCCTAAGAACCATACAATCTTTACTAGAAATTCATGCAGGTCAGGAGACGCAGGATTTAAGAGAGACAATTATAAAAAGATTTGAAATGATTGAAGAAATTATTGGAGCTGGTGAACAGAGTAAGAAGGAACAAGGACAGGATATAATGCCACCACCAGTTTTAGAACTGGCTTACCCAGGATTTTAGCGACATACCCTGTACTTTATTCTGACAAAGTGTCAACTTCTAAAGGCTCAAAGGGAGTCAAAGAAGCTAGATGGACACCAATAGGAAAGAATGATATAAAAGAAATTAAGCAAGCTGTTGTTAATTATGGCTTGCACTCTGCATTTGTTAAGAAAATGATAAGGACTTGGGCTTATAATGTCAGAGCCAACCCCCATGATTTTTCTCAGATAATGTCTGCAGTTTTAGATGATGGACCTTCCTTGATGTTTGGAATTTATTTCAGAGAAGAATCCAAACATATGGAACAGCAAGGAAGAGCAAAAGGTATGGAAATTTCCCAGGGTCAAATTCTATTTTTAGGAGCGTATGCTGATCCACAGGTAAAAGCTCTTTATGATAAAGAAGTATTGTCATTATGTCACAAGGCAGCCTTAAATGCTTGGAACAGAATACAAGATCCAGGAAAAAGGGTTGAATCATATACCAGAATTAGGCAGGGACAGAGAGAACCCCTTATTGACATTTTGCAAAGATTAATTAAGGCTCTGGACATAGGGGTAAGAAACTCAGAAGCTAGATGAATACTTCTTGACTATCTAGCTTTCAAAAATGCAAATATAGATTGCAAAAAAGATAATTGGGACTTTAAGATCTAGATCAGCACATACGAATGAATGGATTCAGCATAAAATGAATGTTGAGATGTTTAGCTCTAATGATGAATCTTGCGTAGGAGAAGCAATTTCCAAAGCAATGAGGAAACATCAAACTGCCAGGTGTTGTGTTAAATTAGGACATCTGAAAAGGGATCTCAGGCAAAGAATTTCTAGGAATAATATCTCCTCTGGGAATGACAAAAATAGGAGACCTCAGCCTTCACGTATATGTAGGAGATGCAGTAAAGGTCGACATTGGTCCAACGAGTGCAGGTCAACAACAGACAGACAAGGCAACCCGATACCATTGGGAAGCTACTTGAAGGGCCTCTCGCAGGCCCCCAAGCCAACAGTGGCCCAGTCATTCCCAGTTACAGTGGAGAACGTGCCTCACGTAGAAAATTAAAAGCTCAAATTTTTGCTGTAAAAAGTAATACTGGTCTAAATGATGAATTACATGTAGAGGATGACTCAAAAAATTCAGTAGGACAGAGTAAACATATATTTTGGCAGACTTCTATTAACGATTAAAGACCAAAGCTAAGAGTCTGTATAAATGGCATTTTTATTGAAGGCTTATTAGACACAGATGCGGGTGGAACTATCATTACTCCAGAATCTTGGCATCCGAATTGGCCTCTTCAAGAGGTAGATGTTCAGTTTCTGGGATTTGGAACCCTATCTCGTGTAAAACAAAGCACAAGATGGGTTGGATGCATAGGGCCTGAAGGGAAATAGGAAGACTAAGGCCATATATAGCCAATACTGCAATAAATTTTATGGGACCATGACCTGCTACATCAATGGAATACCCAGATTAACATTCCTGTAGTTCCAGGAACTCATAATTCTGGGAAGGATATGAAGAGGTATTATGGAAAAAGGTCACCAGCCATTCAGGATCTACAACAACATAAAGCAAATATCAAACAATGGCCTCTACCTGAAGATAAATTGCAGGCATTGGAACAGCTGGTACAAGAGCAAATAGATGCTCACCATATTGAAGAATCAACCAACCCTTGGAATTCCCTTGTGTTTGTTGTGAAAGAGAAAGCTGGCAAATGGAGAATGGTGACAGATCTAAGAGCTGTCAACAAGGTAATTCAACCTATGAGTCCACTACAATCTGGAATTCCTTTGCCTTCTCTTTTACCAAAAAATGGCCTCTTATACTTATTGATTTGAAAGATAGAGAAAAATTTGTCTTCACAGTACCTACTTATAATAATTCTCAGCCTACTAGCAGATATCAATAGACTCTCCTCCCACAGGGGATGCTCAATAGTTCCACATTGTGCAAATATTTTGTAAGTAAGCCATTGGAAATAATCCGTAATTTCCCAAGTCCATAATTTATCATTACATGGATGACATTTTGTTATCTGATTCAAATAAAGATGCTTTAGAAAGGATGTTTGCAAAAGTAAAGAAAGTCTTGCCTAGGTGGGGATTACAAATTGCCCCTGAAAAGATTCAAAGAGGAAATTCTATTAATTACCTAGGTTACAGAATAGGGTTAGTGTAAATTAAAACGCAAAAGGCACAAATTAGGAGAGACTGGTTACAGACTTATAATGACTTCCAAAGATTGTTAGGAGACATTTCCAGTCTATGACCTGCTGTTGGGTTAATACCTGATCTAATAGTTCATTTAAACAAAACCTTAGATGGTGATAAAGACTTGAATAGTCCCAGAAAACTGACATCTGAAGCAGAAAAGAAACTGATAATGATTGAGGAAAAATTACAGGAGGCACATATGGATAGAGTGAAACCAAATCTTAGTTGCATCCTAGTCATCTTGCCTTCAAGTATTTCTCCTCCAGGGATTTTAATGCAGAGGGAAGATATTATTTTAGAGTGGATATTTATACCAAATAAACCAAGTAAAAAATTATAACCTTATGTGAAAAAGTCTCTAAATTAATCATCAAATGTAAGCTGAGACTTTATCAAGTAGCAGGTATAGACCCAAGCAAAATTATACTGCCTTTTACAATGTAGGAAATAAAAAAGTTATGGGAAGACAATGAACCATGACAAAGAGCTTGTGCTAAATTTTTTGGGAGAAATTAATAGCAACTATCCCAAAAGCGATAGACTTAACCTTATAAGGAGAACTTCTTGGATTCTTCCTAGAATTGTATGTGATGCTTCAATAACTAGAGCCCATATATTTTATAATGATGCTAATAAATCAAGGAAAGCAGGTTTCAAGTCAGGTGAATTGAGTAAGGTGGAAAAAAGGCCTTATATTTCAGTCCAGAAGGCAGATTTATATGCCATTCTTATGGTGCTACAGGATTTTAAATAACCTCTTAATATATTTACAGATTCACAATATGCAGAAAGAGTTATCTTGCATATTGAAACGGCTGAATTTATTCCAGGTAATGCTGAGATTGATCAATTATTGATTGGAAGCATGTTGCAGGCCTCAGAATTTCATAAAAAGCACCATGTCAATAGTAAAGGCCTAAAGAAAGAATTTTTCATTACATGGCAACAAGCTAAGGACATTATAAAGAGATGTCCCACTTGTTCTATGTATAATCAAACAACGTTGCCTTCAGGCAGTAACCCAAAAGGTACACAAAGGAATAAAAATCTGGCAGATGGATGTGTTTCACTTTATGGAATTTGGTAAATTAAAATATGTACACCACACCATAGACACATATTCAGGTTTTCAATGGGCTACTGCCCTGAGCTCAGAAAAGGCTGATTCAGTAATCACACATTTATTGGAAGTTATGGCTATCATGGGTATACTTGCACAAATAAAGACAGACAATAGTCCAGCATATGTATCTAAGAAAATGAAATGCTTTTTTGATTATTATAATATAAAACACATTACAGGTATACCAAATAGTCCTACAGGTCAGGCTGTTATAGAAAGATCAAATCATACTATAAAGTATGTGCTGAACAAACAGAAAGGGACTGAAAAAACCCCCAGAAATAGATTGCATAATGCTTTATTAACCTTTAATTTTCTTAACACTAATGAGAAAGGTATAACAGCAGCAGAATGACATTGGATCATCGAAAAGTCTGCTGAACTAAATCAACCGATCTATTTCAAAGATGTGCTGACCTCGCAATGGAAGCCGGGAGATGTGCTACATTGGGGAAGGGGATTTGTTCTTGTTGCCACAGGAGAAGAAATATTGTGAATACCATCAAAATTAATAAAGGTTTGATTTGAAGATGAGAAATCTCTTAGAAAGGAGAAATGACAGCTCATCCACAATGATGATATTCATATACATGGTAAGAAATACATATAGAATATGGGCAGGGTTCTGTTCTTATCTCCACAAGTAAACATACATCTTTGAAAAAGTCAAGGGACCCTGGATGTTTGAATACAGACAGATGGAAAAATAACTGCCCAAAGGGACTATCAAGAAAACTTAATAGGTTCTGTAAGTATAAAAATCTAAGATAAACAAAATCATATTTCTAAATTTATAGAGCTTGTTTTGGAGTTGGACTCTGGCTCAGTCCCTCTCTAATTCTGAGCCTGTTTTTAAGAGAAAAACCCAGAATTTCTGGAGTTTCTGTCTCACGTCAAGAGCCATGATATGGGACAGAAAAAATATGAGTTTAGAAAATATCTTTGGTTTTCTTCATATCTATCATACCTCTCATTGAATATATGTATGTCTGTATATGTCTATATGATTGCTGTTTAAGTTTTTTACAATGAATAATGAATTTTTCCTGCAGTGACATTTGAAGTTTCCAGGAAGAAGATGGGGCACCATAACAACAACTCCACCTGGTTTAATATGATGTCATGATACTGATAGCGTTACTATAAGTCCTCTTTTGGGTACCAGCTGCACAAGACAGTTCCAACTTGGTTAGCTGAAATGGTGTACATCTTGTACAACATTCTGGCCAGACCTCCACAAAATACTCAGAGACTACTTGCAATTTTAAAAGACATTGATCTTGAAATTTAATCATCATTTTACTTTCACAGGATCCCCTAGAAAGAATGTCACCCCCATGACAGCTGGAAGTAATTCTAGAGGGTGACGTCCCCTCTCCCAGTAAAGTTTGTCCTTGGGTTTAGGGACATCATTTAAGGGTTGATTGTAATTAGTATATGGTTGATGGTTGGCTGTTTGGGAGAGAAATTTTATAAGCTAGGGGATCTTTTTGAAAAAAAAAAAGAGGGATAATTGGATGATGGGATAATAGATTTGTAATTGTGAGTTACTGTTTTTAGATAAAAATATCGATATTACTTCCTGTATATTGATACAAAAATTAAATTATATTGACTATTGTATNTATAATATTTACCATAATGCAGTGTACATTTCTACCTCTGATTATTGTGGAGATGTCTGGAACATGATATTTCTACTAAGGAAAACTACACTATGGTGTTGAGATAGGGGCCTAAGAGATAGGCTGTGTGCTGAGGAGGCAGTAGAACTGAAGAGGCAAGATAACTGTGATGATTTGTGTTGTGAATTTTTAAAAAATCCTAGAATCACCATCTGGGAAGAGGGTCTCCTAGGCATTACTGTGAAATATTTTTCTAAATTATTTAGCTTCTGATCATGTCTATGGAAAATATTCTTGACAATGTCAATTGAGGTGAAAAATACTTGCCCATTATTGGTGGCATTACTCACTGTGCAGGGTATTCAAGACTGTGAAGGATTAGAGAAAGCCAGTCAAACATGCATGTATTCATGGCTCTCTTTTTATGCCTGTGGATGTAATATATAATCTGCTTGGAGCTACTGATGTCTTGACTCCATGAACATGATAAATTGCAGTCAAGAAATATTACTGATGGTTTGAATGACAATGGACCCAATAGGCTCATATATTAGAGTACTTGGTTTCTAGGTAGTGACTCTTTGGTAAGGCCTAGAAATTGTAGCCTTGGTGAAGGTTTATTTCTTGGGATGTGCTCTGATGTTTCATAAGCTTTCCTTATTCTCTGTATGCAATGATGACTTTCTCTTGTAAAGGGAAGTTTTCTTGATGAGGAATGAGGACTACTCTTATTCAGCTAGATGTTGAAGAAGTAATTTTATTAATTTTAATTATATGTATATGCATATGTCTGAGAATTGGGTTGTACACATGAATGCAGTGCCTGTGGATGCTGTAAGTTTCTGCGAACTGAATTACTACCCTGTGCAAAGAAGTATGTACTCAGTCATACTAATCCTCATCTTTAGAATTTTAAAATGTTGAAACTTTGAAAGAACATTTGGGATTTTGAAGTTGGAACATTTTTCACTATGAGGACATGAGAACAAAATATGAAAAATTAAGACATAGAGTATATTTTTGGATGTCAACTTGACAAGAGGTAGACTCATGATAGGCAATATTAATTGTCAAATTTGCTGGATCTAAAACCACTGAAGAGACAAGTTTATGGGAATGATTGTGGAGGATTTTTCTAGATTAGGATAACTGAGTTGTAAAAATATGATTTAAATGTAGGTAGTGTCAAGTCATGGGCTTGAAAATGAAAAGGAGAAAACAAGTTATGCACAACCACTCATCTATTTGTGCTTTCTGACTGCAGATGCAAGTACTACATGGTCTTCTGCTTCTGTTATAAGGTCTTTGCCATGCTTAAAACCTGCAGTGCTTCCTTGAACTACAAAGCAAATAAACTCTTCCTTAGAGTGCTTTTGTTAGTTATTTTACTGCCACAATAATTAGGCAATTAATATAGATAATGAGGTAAAGCTGATGTTTTGTGTCAATTTTTTTTGACTTTCTAGACAGATTGTAGGCTATCTTTACTATTTAATATTTTTAGTCCCATGAGTTAAATTTTGCCTTGATGGCCTTATGTTTATCTCTTTTGTCTAATTTTCATGGTCAGGCTTATCACAGCCTGACCGCGGTATCAACTTCTGTGTTAGTTAAGGTTACTATTGCTGTGAAGAGATACCATGATAATGGCAATTCTTATAAAGGAAAATATTTAATTGTGATGGTGAGTTAAGAGTTTTAGACCATTATCAACCTTGCTATTAGCAAGATAGCATACAGGAAGACAGAGCTGGAGAAGTACCTGAGACTTCTTACATCTTGACTCATAGGAAACAGGAAATAATTTGTCTCACTGGGCATGGCTTGAGAATATATGAGACCTCAAAGCACCACCTCCAAAATGACACACTTCCTCCAAAAGGGTCACATCTACTCAGCAAACTCATACATCACAATAGTGATAACCTTATTGGCAGCTATTTTCCTTTAAACCACCACACCAGAAAAATCACCACCACACCAAATTCCTATCAGTCCTGCCCAGCATAACTTCAACTGTCCTTCTTCTTCTCATTACCATATCCCAGCCCATTACTCTGGCAAAAGGCTTCCACCCCATCATAGGCCAGGCCACCTTCCTGAAAACCAGGTAAGCCATCACTCCCATTTGCCCTATGCAGCATAACCCCAAGTGCCTTTTCCTCTCCTTGCCACCTTAGCTCAACTCATACCTCTAGTAGAAGCTATAACACCCCAGAGACCATGCCAGTATCCTGATCCCCAAGTAAGACCACTCCCTCACCCTACTTGTACATGGCCACCATATTCCCAATTTCCCTCCTTTCTTAATCAATATATCCTGGCCCACAGTTCAGGCAGACTCCATCTATCCCATGTGAAAGCAGACCAAAATTCTGATCCCTAGAGGCCAGATCAATATCCTGAAGCACAGATAGCTACTTATCTCCCTGAAAACCATGCCAAATCCTCCTATTCAAACAGAAGCCAAACCAGCATCCTGAACTGAAGAGGACCCCTATCAAGATCAAAGGTCACACACATACATATTCTGAACTTCAGCCCCAAACTTGGACAGAAAACCCTGCTGAATCAGAGGCCATCCATGCCATCAGAAATCCAGTCCCAAGTGCAGTCCGAAAGCCTGTACTCAGTCAGAGGTCATGGGATCCAGAAGACCAGAGAAGAAACAATCTAAGGAGAAATACCAATTCAACAAAGACAAACCCAGAAATTGGTACCTAAACCAATAATCATTCCAAATCCAAATGCCCAAACTTAGGTGGGAAAACACAAACAATAACAACCAAGGAAATATGTCACCACCAGAGCTCAGTTACCCTACTATAGCAAGCCTTGGATATTCCAGCACAGCATCGGCACCAGAAAATGATCTTAAAACCAATTATAGATTGATGAAAGAGTTCCTTAAAAAAGAGATGAAAAATTCCCTTAAAGACATTGAAGAAAATAAAGCAAATATTAGAGGAAATTTAAAAATCCCTTAAAGAATGTCAAAAATACTAAAAAGACAAAAGCAGAAAACAAAACAAACAAGAAAAAAATGTGAAGGAAATTATTCCAGACATAAAAATTGAAATAAAAACAATAAATAAAACACAAACTGAGGGAATTCAGGAAATGGGAAATCTGGGCAAGCAAAGGAGGACTACAGATGCACACATCCCCAATAGAATTCAAGAGATAGAAGAGAGTATATCAGACATCAAAGATATGATAGAAGAAATAGATTCATTGGTCAAAGAAAATGATAGACCTAAAAATGTCCTAACACAAAACATTCAGAAAATAAGGAACACCAAAGACCAAAGCTAAGAATAATAGGATTAGAAGGAGAATAATCTGAGCTCAAAAACCCAGAAAACATATTGAACAAAATTATAGAAGAAAAATTTCATAGCTTAAAGAAGGAATGCATTTAAAGGTACAAGAAGCCTACAGAACACCAAATAGATTGGATCAGGAAAAAAAAAAAAAGCACCAAGTGTCACATATTGATCAAAACATTAAAGATACAGAACAAAGGAAATTAAAAGTTGAAATTGAAAAGCCAAAGTAACAAATAAAAGCAGACCTTTAAGTATTATACCCAGTTTCTAAATGGAGAATTGAAAAGTCAGAGGGCCTAGGCAAATGTTTTGCAAAGCAAAGAGACACAGATGCCAGCCCAGAAGAATATACCAAGCCAAACTTCCAATAACTGTAGATGGAGAAAACAATATATTTCACGAGTAAGTCAAATTTAAACAAGACCTATCCACAAACACAAATCTACAGAAAGTACTAGAAGGAAAACTCCAACCCAAGGATGTTAGCTATACACATGCAAACACAGGCAATAGATAATCTCTCACCAGCAAATTCCAAAGAAAGAAAACAAAACACATCAACAGCAACAATAACATAACAGTAATAAAAATAAGTGGCCATTAATATCTCTCAATATCAGTGAACTTAATTAGCCAATAAAATGATAACATAATTGATATGAAAATAAGATTTATCCTTTTGCTGCATACAAGAAACACACCTCAACTTCAAGACAAATATTATCTCAGAGTAAAGGGATAATAAAAGATTTTCTAATCAAATTACTTAGCAAGAAAGGTTGTGTAGCAATCTTAATATCCAACAAAATAAACTTCAAATTAAAATTAATAAAAATGAAAGATAAAAAATATTTCATACTCATTATAGCAGAAATATAGCAGGATGATATATCAATTCTGAATATCTATGCCCCAAATGTAAGGGAACACATATTTGTAAAAGAAATACTTATTACAGCTTAAATCACTCATTGAACCCCACAAATTAACAGTGGGAGACTTTAATACCCAACTCCTACCAAGGGATAGGCAAACAGAAATGAAACAGAGAAATAAAGGAAATCACAGATGTTATAACTCAAATGGGCCTAACAAATATCTACAGAACATTTCACCCAAACACAAAAGATTATATATTCTTCTAGGTATCTCATAAAACCTCCACAATTGATCACATACTCCTCAACAAATACAAGAAAGTTTAAATAACCCCCTGCAACTTATCACAGCACTATGGATTAATGATGGATTTTGGAAACAACAGAAATCCTACAAAATTAATGGAAACTGAACTTCTACTGAATTACCACTGGGTTTAGAAAAGAATAAAGAAAGGAATTAAAGATTTGTTAAAATTCAATGAAAATGAAGGCATCACATACCCAAACTTATGGGAAAACAATGAAAGCAGTCCTATGAGGAAACAACTTAGCATGAAGTAACTATTTAAAGAAATTATATAATTTTCATGCTAGTAACTTAACAGAACACAAGAAAGCTCTAGGAAAAAGAAGCAGATATACCCAAGAGGAGTTCACTGCAGAAAAAAAAATCAAGGTTGAAATCAATAAAATAGAGACAAACTCATTGAAAATGAATAATGCTCAACTGAATCACCCCTGGGTCAATGAAGAAAAATTTAAATACTTCATTGAAATCAAGAAAAATAAAGGGACAACATACCCAAACTTATTGGACACTCAGAAAGAGTACTAAGAGGAAAATTTGGAGCACTAAATGCCTAAATAAAGAATTTGAACACTAGTGCCACACTACCAAATTAACAAAACTACTAAAAGTTCTAGAACAAAAGAGAAGCAAACTCACCCAAAAGAAGGAGATGCCAACAAATAATCAATTTGAGGATTGAAATCAATGAAATAGAAAGAGAAAATACAAAGAACCAATGAAACAAAGAGTTGTGTCTTCAAGAAAATCAATAAGATAGACAAATACTTATCCAAATTAATCAAAAGGCATAAAGAATATACAAATTAACAAAATCAGAAGTGAAAAGGGAATGTAACAGCAGACACTGCGGAAATCCAGTGAAATATCAGATCATATTTCCAAAACCTGTACTCTGCAAGACTGATTTTTTTTTTAAAAGGACACCCTCCCTGATAGGTTTCATATGCCAAAATTAAATGAAGACCAGATAAAAAATTTAAATAGTTATATAACTCTTAAGGAAATAGAAACAGTCATTAAAGTCTCCCAACTAAAAAAAAAAAAAAAAGCACAGGACAGGTTTTAGCACAAAATTCCAGCATAATTTGATATAAGAGCTAATTCTAATACTCTTCAAAATGTTCCACACAATATAAATTGAAGGAACATTGCCAAACATCTTTTACAAGTCTCCACTTACCCTGATACCCAACCCACACAAGGACAACAAAGAAAGAGAACTATAGACCAATCTCCCTCATAAACATTAATGCAATAATACTTAATAATTAGTACTGGCAAACCAAATCTAAGAACGCATCAAAAGAATCATCCACCATGACCAAGTAGCCTTCATTCCAGGGATGCTGTATTGGCTCAAATATGGAAATTTTGCTGCTATAATCTACCAGATAAATAAATCAAAAGAAAATAAAAAACACATGATCATCTCATTAGATACTATAAAACCTTCAATGAAATCTAACAGCCATTCATGATAAAGGCCTTGGAGATATCAGAGTGATGTAGGTGGGTCATTTGTCTATGTGTTAATTTTATTGGGTAATAAAGAGACTGCCTTGGCCCTTTGATAGGACAGAAAACTAGGTAGGTGGAGTAAACAGAACAGGATGCTGGGTGGAAAGCAGTGAGGCAGCCGCCATGGGGTTAGACACCATGGAGCCAGCCACCAGGTCAGACATGCTGAATCTTTCCCTGTAAGCCACCACCTAGTGGTGCTACACAGATCATTAGAAATGGGTTAATCAAGATGTGAGAATTAGCCAATAAGAGGCTAGAACTAATGGGCCAGGCAGTATTTAAAAGAATACAGTTTTTATGTAATTATTCTGGAGCTATGCTAGCCATGTGGGAGTCTGGCTGGATGAAAAGCAGGCCTGCCAGCAGGTCATCACTACATCAGAGATACAAGGAATATATCTAAACATAATAAAAACAAGTTTATGCAAGCTGATAGCTGTTGCATGAAGGATATGGAATTCCCCTCTCTATCCTGTAAATACCATTGCTTAATAAACTGTCTTAGGCCTACGCAGGACAGAATAGATTTAGGCAGGGAAAACTAAACTAAATGCTGTGAGAAAGAAGGCAGAGTCAATGGGAAGTCATGTAGCCCTGACAGAGACAGATGCTAGAACTCTACCTGGTAAGCCACAGGCACCTAGTAATACACAGATTAATGGAGATGGGTTCATTTAAGATATGAACTAGCCAGCAATAGCCAGCAATACTATTGGCCAAACAGTATTGCAAATAAAATGGTTTCTGTGTGATAATGTTGGGAGTCTGGGCAGTCAGAAAACAAACAAGCAGCCTCATACTACAAATTGCCATCACCATGACCAACTAAAATGCACTTAAAACCTGAAAAAGTTTGGGAAGGAACCCTAGGCAAGAAAAAAAAAAAAAAACAGAGTTAAGCACAGCTTAATACCATGGCTTCTTTCCTTATTCCGTGGTAGCAGAAAAAAGGCTGCACAGTTTTGAAATGGTGGCTTTCTGGGCCATGCTGCCAGGATGAACTCTGGCTCTTTCAAGGGTTGAGCATTTAAATGGGGTTTATGGACAGCATGCTACAAGTTTCTTTATGGCAGCATGGGCCAACAGGTTATTAGATTAGAGCTTGTGAGGATGACTCCCACCCAGCAGTCTCAGAGACAGTGAATGGACCTCTGCCATATCAGGCTGGACAGAGCCAAAAGGCAAAGCAGCCTGGGCCCTAATCACACTGCACCTTAGCATTTTTTCTTTTTATTATTAATTTATTTATTTATTAAAAAATTCTGTCTCTTCCCCGCCTCCCATTGCCCTCCCCCTCCCCCAGTCAAGCCCCCCTCCCTCCTTAGCCCATAGAGCAATCAGGGTTCCCTGCCCTGTGGGAAGTCCAAGGACCACCCACTTCCATCCAGCGATCAGGGAAATGAAAACCAAGACAACTTTAAGATACCATCTTACACCTGTCAGAATGGCTAAAATCAAAAACACCAATGAAAGCCTTTGCTGGAGAGGTTGTGGAGAAAGGGGTACCCTCATCCATTGCTGGTGGGAATGCAAACTTGTGCAACCACTTTGGAAAGCTTTGTGTCGGTTTCTCGGGAAATTCGGGATCAACCTACCCCTGGACCCAGCAATACTACTCGGGAATATACGCAAGAGAGGCCTTAGCATTTTAAGAAGTCCTTCTGATCATAAAATAATTGCTGAAACACAATAAGACAGATTCAGACAAAAAGTAAGACCTCTAAATGGGTCACAGTGATGGACAAATGTGTGTAGGCTTGAGAGTATTAGAGATCATAAAATGAAGTAATGATTTTTAATAAATAAAACAAAGTCTTTATACAGACAGAATACAGACAGCCATAGGTTAAAGTAGTAAAGAAAAATAAGCCACATAAAGATGGAAAATACACAGTCTGGATTGTGCATATTATTGTATTTTCTTTAAATTTTTTGACTGTAAAGAGGCTAAGTACAGAGAGATATTTTATTGTATGGGCTGCTAAGATAAACCAGCATAAAAGTATTATGACTTCAGAATTTGGGTCTAAGGATATATTGCTTTGGAAAAGAGATTCTTCTTTGTTACCACAGAAGATGAAAACCTGTGGATTAATTTTAGACTAATGTAGTTTGATGGACCAGGTCCCACCAAAAGGTTGCCGTAAAAACCCCCAAAAACTACTTCACCCAACCAAAAGCAGAAAGCCGTTTTTAGAGAACTATGCTCAAATTCCCAAACATTGTCTATAGATGTTTGTTTACATTTAAAGGGGCATATGCTATAGATATGGATACTTGCATTGGTACAGCTCTTAGTTTATTGATTCAAATTTAGGTCAATCTTATTATATGTATATATCTGCTCTTGATTAAAGCATTGTGATTGTACAGTTCATTTAAAATGTAATGCATAATTAAGAAATATAAGTTAATAGATAGATATTAGATATTTATAATAGCCAAGGTTGTAGTTATGGTAGTTNTGCTGGAAACTATGGGCCTGTAGGCTGAAGATGGATGCCCCAACGGTACAGAGGAACTTTGGGTGACTGTACAGGCAATGAAATGTCTCTGTCATTTCTAGAGTTTTGAAAGTTGCTTACTTTTTGTTTGCTTAGGTAATACTGTATTCTTCTGGAGTCTTTGATGGAGTTGAAAAATGGTTAGTTATAGTTATAATTTTCCTTTGTTATGGTAAAAGATAAAATAAATATAAATATTGTAACTGTAATTCTTACTTGATAATTGTTTTGTTATATGTAATTATGCTATGTTAAAGTTAAAGCCTTTCTTTTTTGTTTAAACAGAAAAAAGGGAAATGATGTGGGAAGATCATTGGTAAATTAATAAAGAAACTGCTTGGCCCAATAGGTTAAAACATAGGTGGGTGGAGTAAACAGAACAGAATGCTGGGAGGAAGAGGAAGTGAGCTCAGACTCGATTGCTCTCCTCTCTGGAGCAGACGGGTTGAAGCTCTGACCCAGGATGGACGTAGGCTAGAATCTTCCCAGTAATCGCACCTTGGGGTGCTACACACATTAATAGAAATGGATAATCAAGATGTAATAATTAGCCAGTAAGAAGCTAGAGCTAATGAGCCAGGCAGTATTTCAAATAATACAGTTTCTGTGTAATTATTTTGGGGTATAAAGCTAGCCATGCAGGCGGCTGGGAGCTGGGTGGCAGGAATGCTGCCCACAGCTCCTTCAACAACTCATCTTCAGAAAATTCAAGGGAACCTGGATGTTTAAATACTGACAGATGGGAACTATTTACAACCCAATAAGGATCAGCAAGAAAATCAAATAGGTCTCGTAAGTAAAATTATTCTACTCTTATCTGTAAATATGTATTAATATGCATCTTTTTATAAATATATAGAGCTGGTTTTGAAGTTGGACTCTGGCTCAGTCCCTCTCCAATTACAAGCCTATTGGTAAGAGAAAAAAACAGAGTTTCTGCAGTTTCTGTCTCATGTTGAGAGCCATAATATGGGACAGAAAGAAATAGGAGTTTAGAAAACATCTTTGCTTTTCTTCATATCTACCATACTTTTCATTTAATGTATCTATCATGTCTTTTATTGAATATATGTCTATATTATTAATGTTTAAGTTTTTCACAATGAACAATGAGTTTTTCCTGAAGTGACATTTGAAGTTTCCAGGAAGAACATGGGACCCCATAACAACAATTACACCTGGTTGATATGACGTCATGATACTGATAGTGCTACAACAAAACCCGTTTTGGGTACCAGCCGCACAAGATGATCCCAACTTGGTTAGCTGAAATGGTGCACATCTTGTACAACATTCTGGCCAGACCTCCACAAAATACTCAGAGACTACTTGCAATTTTAAAAGAATTTGATCTTGAAATTTAACCATCATTTTACTTTCACAGAATCCCCCAGAAAGAGCGTAGCCCCCATGACAGCTGGAAGTAATTCTAGAGGACAACATCCCCTTTCCCAGTAAAGTTTTCCCTTGGGTTTAGGGACATCATTTAGGGGTTGATTGTAATTAGTATATGGTTGAGGGTTTGGAGGTTGGGAGAGGAATTTTATAAGCTCAGGGATCTTTTGAAAAAAAA
>NW_026068143.1:879557-883876 GCF_014885135.2 Alexandromys fortis | reverse complement strand
ATATTGCAACGTATATTTGTACATGTTTATATTTGGAGGTCATTATCCCCTTTGTTACACAGTTGTTTATTGTCTTAGTCTTTAAGTTAGATAGATATTGAGAACTATATAGATCAATAGTCAACTAAGTTTGTCATTTATAATTAGACTAATCAGGTTCTTTAGATATATAGAGATTATACTCAGTATAGATAGATAATCTTCAACCTCTTCAAAGAGCTGTAGAAAGTGGCCTTTAATCTAACTCAGAGTTTCATGATGGTGAGACACAATTGTTCCTTCCTGGCAGCACTGATCTATTCCCGAAACAATGTTGAGCACCAAAGACACTCCACCTGGAGCCTTTCTTTTTGGCAGAACTGGCCTTTGGGCAAAGAAATGTCCATACCTCAACCACTGACAGAGATACAGAGCGTGCATCAATGGATAAAACAGGACTGTCATATCCTGCCAAGACAGGGTAAGATAGTTTTGAAAAGTTGCTTGCCTTTTGAAAATGGTATGTCAGTTATGTTAGGCCTTAGCCAAAGTTGGTTGCTTCAACGCTGCAAACATAACGTTGGGTGATTGCCCAGGTAGCTAGTTGTCTCTGTGATTTGTTGCATGTTTTGGAAGTTGTTTTCCTGAACTTCCTAATTATCCAGGTAACATTATTTCCCTTCTCAGATCTTCGATGGGGTTGAAGACTATATAAATGTAGTTACTTTTCTCTCATGGCTTGGTCAAGTTATTTATTATAGAAGACCTAAGCTAGTTAGAATAGGATATTTGTGCTTATTATATATAATTTCATAGTAGGTTTAGAACTCTCTTACTTAAACAAAAGGGGGAGGTGTTGCGGGAGGTTCCTCCACTCCCCCAGACAATAGCCACTGAAATACCAGCCCATTGGGGGGTGATCTCTCTCTTTAAAAAAGTGGCCACTTCCCTCCTTGCTCTCTTTTTGCTTCCTTCTCTGCTGCTGGCGACTAGACTCCTTCCTGATTGGGCAGAGCGCTGTTGTCTGGGAAGGTGATCTGCAAGTTTTTTCCCCTTTAAATAAATACCACCCTGTTAATCATAATTCCAAACTGGTATGGGATTGTTTATGATTTACGCCTTTATCAAATGCAGAAGTCCACTTAGGCTGAGAGGAATTGCAAAAATCGCCATGCAATTATGACCCTAGAAAGCCTTGCATCTGCTGGAATAGCAATGCCATAAAAGTATATATTCAAACTGGATTACATGATGTTTCTAAAATAGTAGTAGAAAATTGCCATGTCATCTTTAGCCTCTTTCCATAAGGAACTGGTGCTATTTTTTCTTAAGAGTAGCAGCAGTGATGGTCTGGGTTTCTCTTCTTTTCACTTAGTGGTGTAAAAAGTCATAGCTTTAGTATCTTTTGTCCACTTTGGAATAAAATTTCTAGTAACATCAGTGGTAGAAGGAAAAACATTTGATTTTTACATATAGAACCACCAATTATTTAATGAGTCCATGACTACAATGAATAACATCACTTGAGTACTTATAAATATTGGAAAATAATACTATCTGAGGTAGAAGGTCCCAAAACAAGTCAGGCTCCATAATGTTAAATTGAAGTAGAAAAAAAATACTACTAACATAAAATATTTAAGTAGGATTATTATCTATTAAAATATGTAGGATGTAAGAGAAAATCATTCGACATATAAATAATTACATAAAACAAAATTAGAATCAAAGCTGTGTCAATGTCACCTCATTTATTAGAAATATATGATAATATTTCAATACAATTATCATAAAATTGTGTGAAAAATCAGTTATATATTCTCTTGAAATTTAAAAGGACTGAAAAATTATAAATTTTAAAGAAATTCTGAAAATAGTTTTTAAAAATGAAAAATAATATAAGTAATATTTTAAATTAAATTGGGTCAAGAATATAAATACATACATAGATGAATGGATGAATTGAGGAAGTATAAAATTAGTGCATATGATAAAACTAAGAATCAATTTCTCCTCAATCCTCTCCTCCCAGTCCCTACCCCTACCCGACTGCTGTTTCCAACCCACAATACACTCCTCCTCTATTTCTTTTAAAATAAAAAGATAAAAAGAAAAATATAACAGCTTAAGGTATTAAATAGACAGTAAGTTCTTGAATTCTTATTAATGAGCTGAAGAAAAAAATATATTTTTTAAAGTAACCACAAAAAAGGAATGGAGGAAAGAATGAATATTTAGTATTAGTCTGTGGTGGTTTAAATGAAAATGGACCCTATAGACTCATAGGGAGTGGTGTTATTGGAAATGTGGCCTTGTGGAATATGTATGACCTGTTCGGAGGATCTGTATAACTAGGGAGTGGATTTTAGAGTTTCAGAAACTAAGCCTGGCCCAGTGTCACTCTCTTTTCCTGTTGCCTGCAGATGTCTGTATGCAGAACTGCCAGCTACTTCTCCAGCACCATGTCTGCCTGAATGACAGCATATTTCCTGCCATGATGATAATGGACTAAACCTTTGAACTTGTAAGACAGTACAAATGAAATGTTTTCCTTTATAAGGGTTGCTATGCTTACTTTATATTCCATGTTTTGTTGATACTCTTGGAAGACACGACCTTCAATAGAAATAGAGGAGGAGTGTATTGGGGGTTAGAAACAGCAGTGGTGTGGGGGTAGGGACTGGGAGGAGGGGATGGAGAAGAAAATGCAACCAGAATATAAAATAAATAGTAATTTAAAAAAATAAACTGGCATGTGTTTACAAAAGAGTTATTGTATTCATGGTGTTTCTTCACAGCAATAGGAATCCCAAGACATGTTCCAAAGTGATGATGACACATACAAGCCTTATTTTTTAATCTTTGATAATTGTTATTGTCTTATACAGGTCACTAGCAATTTTAATTCTATGAGGCACTCATTAGGGGAGTCTTTTCAAATCTTGGATTGAAGGGTTTTGGCTTTAGTTATTTTTGTTTTTTGATTAAAATCACTTAAACCATGTCATGTAGTGTCTACGTTTTCATATTAGGTGTCAAGCTTTAATTGCTTGACAGTTCCAATACATTTATCAGATTTGTGTATTATTCTGATGACTGCTGTAGTTACTAAGGTGTAGGGGAGTAGATGAATTAAAGCTCTGTTTTTGTCAGTAAGGCAATTCTTGTATTTCTACAAGATTCCTTATAATTAGGATGTGGATCAATAATACAAAGACTATTTAATTATTTTCTACTCCATTTTTGCCATTTCTTTACCTTTCACATGCAATTAAGAATATCTGTATATTGTATCCAATGCACTAAAATGATATTTTTTCCTTATTCTTTTTTATCTAAATGTTAGGTTGTGGCGGTATTTTTAAAATACAAATTATACATCAATATTAGATAAGCACTGAAATACAAATTTCACATTTTTTTTCAAAAGCTCTCTGAAATCTTTAGCTAGGATACATTTTGAGGTGAGCTCTAAATATGAATACATTTTCTTGAAGCATATCTTTTATTGTTATTGAGATTTAGTGTTTTAAAATTAACATTTAAAGATAACCACTATCTTAATGGATTTAAGGCCCCACTCCATGAGAGTGCTTAGGTGTCCAACAACCTGAGACT
The DNA here is from genome assembly GCF_014885135.2 of Alexandromys fortis. NCBI lineage: Eukaryota > Metazoa > Chordata > Mammalia > Rodentia > Cricetidae > Alexandromys > Alexandromys fortis. The sequence continues at coordinate 880,279 of NW_026068143.1, read as the reverse complement.
AGAAAGGCCAGGGGCCTAGGATAAAATCAAATACTCTTGCTTTGCCAAGAGATCATAGCAATATAATGACTTCCAGTGACATTGTGACATAATCATACATCAATCTTTTCTTCAACCATTATCAGAGAAGCTTCCCCTTGCGGCAGATGGAAATTAAACAAGAGCCCAAAACTGTATAATGTTTTCATAGAGAATGAAAGACCTTAGAAAACTCAGTCATAAATGGGATGTCTCCATCAAATCTCTCCTCAGGGCTCAGGGAAACCTGTGTAAAAAGGGGCGGAACAATTTTACAAGTCAACAGGGATGGAAAACATTAAAGAAACAAGGCCTTCTAGACATAGCCTGGCTGATAATCATATAAAACACAGAGACTGTGCAAGCATGCATTGGGTTTACACAGGTCTAATGCAGTTGGAGTCCCAATAGTAATAGGGAAAGTGGTCATAAGTCCTAAGTCCTAGTACTTATCTCAGAAGGCATATCTAGTTGATAGTCACTTGCAAATGAAAATTTAGTTTTCTCCAAGGTAGTCTTACTAGGTATACAAATCACAGTTAAGGGCAAGTCCCATGTGTTATGATTATGCAGGCTCTCCATTAAGATACAAGTCCTGCACACTATCAATCTCTCCCTTCCCAAGAGCCAAGCTGGTCTAGGCTCATCTCTCTCTCTCTCTCTCTCTCTCTCTCTCTCTCTCTCTCTCTCTCTCTCTCTCCCTC
>NW_026068143.1:844349-879422 GCF_014885135.2 Alexandromys fortis | reverse complement strand
CTCTCTCTCCCTCCATAGCTTTTATTATGAAGAGGCAGCTCTCTTCCTCTTCTCTTCTCTCCTCTCCTCTCCCCTCCCCTCCCCTCTTCTCCCCCCCTCTCTCTTCTACCCTCCCAATACCCTCGTTCCTAAATACAACTTCATACTCACCAAGTTCTCTTTGTGTGGCATATTTCTCTCTGTCCATTAGTGCTGCTTTTCGGTATAGGGCCCGGGTCTACCCTTGTTCCTGGGGTGCAAGGACAGTTTCTGGTCAGCTGACAAAGCATTCTGTTTGTTCCTGTACTTTCCCTGCCCTGCCTGGTGATCAGCTGTAGGGCATTAACTCCGTTGTTGGTATGGTAATTTCCCACCTGCCTGGGCAGAGTTCCTTGTGCAGCAGTTAGGTACAAAAGGATTTCTCCAAGTTTGAATAAATGACATTCAGCTGATCTCCTTTAGAATGACCCAGGTCTCTTTGTGTGTTCTTTCTATCTCTACGCCCTTGCCCGACTTGCGTATGGTACAGTGGCACACAAACTGTACCGAGAGTGTAACACAAAATTGGGTGTTACAATTGGATGCCCTAATGGGACATCAGCAACTGCAGTCAGAGACCCATCTGCGAGATCGGGAAATAGGGATCCCTGAGATGTCGCCCTCAGGAATGCTGGCCAGCAAGTAAGAAATTGAGCGGTGAGGGTGTATTGGTAATGGGTACAAGTAATTATGTTCCAGTGTTAAGGGACCGGTTGACAGGCCAGTTGTTAGCTCTTTTGGAGAAAAAAGGCACCGGTATTAAAGTTGAGACAGCACAAGAGATCGTTAAGATGGTTTTAGAGTATAGTCCCTGGTTTCTACATGCAGGGGGTTTTAATATTACTGATTGGGAGCAGGTAAACGCTGATCTTCAAAATGTACTGAAAGAGTGAGGGCCAGAAGAATTTCCCATAGCAATATTTTCGCTATGGCGCTTAGTCAGAGATGCTCTTCTCAGGTGATATGCAAGATATTCATCAGTATTGCTATAGGATAGGTTCATTTTAGGTTCCCTCTCCTCAGTTGCCCAAAGTACTATCTGGGGACATCTCCCTAGACACCTGCAAGCCCCTTTAGAGTCAAGTCTGGAGATCGAGATAGAGACAGAGACCCAAATAGGAGCACCGGACTGAGCTCTTAAGATCCAAATGAGGAGCAGAAGGAGGGAGAACATGAGCAAGGAAGTCAGGACCACGAGGGGTGCACCCCCCCACTGTGACAGTGGAACTGATCTATTGGGAGCTCACCAAGGCCAGCGGGACTGGGACTGAATAAGCACTGGATGAAACCGAACTTTCTGAACATGGCGGACAATGAAGGCTGATGAGAAGCCAAGGACAATGGCACTAGGTTTTGATCCTAATACATGAACTGGCTTTGTGGGAGCCTAGCCTGTTTGGATGCTCACCCTCATGGAGCTGGATAGAAGTGGGAGGACCTTGGACTTCCCGCAGGGCAGGGAATCTGGACTGCTCTTCATTCTTGAGAGGGAGGGGGAATAGAGTGGGGTGGGAGGAGAAGGGAGGGGAGTGGGGGAGGGGGCAGTGTTTTGGCGGAGGGGGAGGGAAATGGGAAATGGGAAGGAGGCGGGATTTTTTTTTCTTCAACAACTAAAAAAAATTGAAAACAAAACAAACAAACAAACAAAAAAAAAGAGATGTTCTTCTCAGTGATGATGTAAAAGTAAAAGAGCAGTTAGAGAATTTGAATAAAACCCTTGAACAGATTCAGAAAGTAGAATCTGTGAGTTCTATTAAGAGTTTTGAGGAACAGGAAGTTTTAGGAACAGGAAGTATTAGAAGGGATATAGAAGAGGAAGAAGAAATTTTAAAAAGGAGATCACACTGATAAAAAAGAAGTTAGAAAAAGAGGAAAGGAAGGAAGCAAACAGAGAAGTCTCCATGAGATCCTTGTACTACTGCTTCTGCCCCTATAGACTTAGAGGTGGAAATCCAAGAGATCCAGAGCAGATTAAATAATCTAAGTAGAGAGAGGCAGATTTATCCCATTGTGGAAACTATTGATCAGCAAAAACAGAGGATCAGGCAGCATAACCCCCTGGCCTTTAAGGATATTAAGCAGTTAAAAGAAGCAGTTATGGACTATGGAGCTCATGCTCCTTTCACTGTAGCTTTATTGGAATCCTTTGCAGAACTCAACCTTACACCCAGTGACTGGATGCAACTTTGCAGGGCTTGTCTTTCAGGGGGAGAGGTGAAACACAGGAAAATTGCAAAAAGACTGTAGGGAAAAATGCCGAAGCGGGTTTCCCCAGCATAACCTTGACATGTTAACTGGTGAAGGACAATATGCTGGTTTAGCAGCACAGATTGCATATGATCCTGTGATTTATGTTCAGATAGCTGCAGCAGCTGTTAAAGCTTGGAAAACTTTACCTAACAAAGGAGCAAGAGAACAGCTTCCTAAGACCCATCAAGGATCTTCAGAACTTTATTCTGAGTTTATTGACTGCCTTCTACAGGTGGGAAGTCACATTTTTGGGGATGTGGACTCAGCTATCGAATTTGTCAGGAGGTTTTACTCCCCCATAAAAATGGAGATTTAAATGACTTTATCCAGTTATGCAGAGACATTGATGGCACTCAAGTGATGGGTCAGGTAATTGATTCTGACTTTAGGGAGGGTCAAGTTGGAGCTAGACGAAGAAATTGTTTTCAATGAGGAAGATCAGGACACATTAAAAGGAATTGCCCTGCGGGTAAAGAGATGGTTAATCAGCCCAGGAAAAAAGCCAGGTGTGCTGGGACAAGCCATTAATCCCAGCTCTTGGGGAACTCTGTGAGTTCAAGGCCAGCCTGGTCTACAGAGTAAGTTCCTAGAACAGCTAGAGGTCATCAATTTCTTCCTAAAAAAAAAAAAAATGTTATCTCTTACCCATCAGCTGTGCTACCTGCTATTCAGAAAGGGTATAAACTTAGTTTACAAACTTTTGGAATGTTTCCTGATAAGGTTATTACACCATATACCCAGGCAGAAATAACTTGGTTGCAAAATTTTGCTAAAGATTGGACCTTGTTTTTATGCACCAATTCCTGCAAGTTTTATAATACGTTGGTCACCTTTTTCAAAAATCATCTGGTATGTTTCCCTAAAGTTATTTCTTTGCAGCCTCTGGCAGGGGCATGAAATATGTTTACTGATGGATCTTCCACGGGGAGAGCTGTGGTAGCCTCCCCTCCTGATTTTGATATTCAGCCTGTTAATACTAACTCTGCTCAGGTGGCTGAATTGGTTGCTGTCCAGATGGCGCTAGAGAAATATGCTGATATTCCATTTATCCTTTTTATTGACAGTCAGTATATAAGCAAAAATTCTTGCACCTTTGGAAACTGCAGCTTATATTGTCTCTGTATCTCGAGTCCAGATGCAGTTTTTGGCTATTCAAATTTTGCTTTGGGCCTTATCTGTTCCCATTTACCTACGTAGGGCATTTGCAGGCTCATACTGACCTCCCCAGTCCTTTGAGCGAAGGGAATGCATTGGCTGATCAGCTTACTCGACAAATTTATGCAGTGAGTCAGGAATCTTATGAAGCTGCAGAAAAAGCTCATAATCATTTTCATCTCAATTCTGGGTCTTTAAGATTTCATTTTAAGATATCTTGAGAGCAAGCCACTGATATTTTTAAAAAGTGCTCTCTTTGTACAGAACTTTTGACTGTTCCCCATTTGGGAGTTAATCCTCGTGGGCTTGCTCCTAATCATTTATGGCAAATGGATGTCACCCATGTTCCGTCTTTTGGGTGCATGCAATGTGTTCATGTAACCGTGGATACATATTCTCATCTTATTTTTGCCTCAGCCCATACAGGAGGAAAATCATGGGATGTTAAAAGTCTCTTGCCTCCAGGCTTTCGCCTATATGGGAGTTCCAAAAACTGTAAAAACTGACAATGGACCAGCCTACACCAGCACTGGCTTTGCTAAATTTTGCTCTGAGTTCTCTATTTCTCATAAAACGGGAATACCTTATAATCCTCAAGGACAAGCTATAGTGGAGGGAGCACATCATACGCTCAAAGCCTATTTGCATAAAACAAAAAAAGGGGGAATGTGGTTCCACCCCCAGAGACCATTTGTCTTTTATTTTATACATTTTAAATTGTTTGACTGTTGATGCTCAATCTCATACCGCTGCTTGCCGGCATTGGTGGCCAGATTCTTCTGGGATGCCTCATGTCAAATGGAAGAATCTAGCAGATGGCACCTGGTATGGTCCAGATCCTGTACTGGTGTGGGGAAGAGGGGCTATTTGTGTTTTCCCACAGAATGCTGACAATCCAATATGGGTACCTGAGCGTCTGGTGCGTGCTGTGGATTTTCCTGTCCAGAAGCCTGAAGACAGGACAGAGCCAAGAGATCAAGGGGATTCTGGCTTGTCAACTGAAGAATTGCGGGATTCCTGAGGAGCTGGCTATGGTGGTCCAAGTGCTAAGGATTCCTCTACCTATCTACCCATCACATGATATTGACAGCCATTGCTGTGGCTGCCAGAGAGGCTAGAGCTGCTGGATTTTTCATTAGTCAGTCAGTTGCTTCTGCTAGCATAATGGATACCTTCTCAGGGCAGGTTGCAAATGCCTTGGCCATTCAAATTGAGCTAAATTTACAAATGAATAGTGCAGTTAATTTTGCTATTGGTTGTGGTTAAAGACCACTGCTAGATATTAAAGTAATAGGCTTATTGCTGTTATTCACGGACCCTGGAATGCACAATTTACAAATTGGCTCTTGAGATTATCCTAATTAGCTATACCAGGGTTCATTTCACCAGCGCTGAGACCTTATTTAAAGGGCTCCAATTTGGGCAGACTTATTAAAGATTGAGCAGGCACAGTCTCCTTAGGAATGCTTATATATGCTGGAACATCATCTTCATGGTTTCATGGTGCCAGAGCCAAAGTTGCCACATGGCAAGTTCTCTTAGCTATTGCCCCAGAGAATCTTTCAGCACAAATCTGGCTGAACTTGGTGATGGATGACTAGTGAGCCAATGACGGGAAAGGTTTTTGGGGGGGCTGCCCCAACCTAAGACAGGAAACGTGTTTTGACCTGGATGCTTTCCCATGAAGGGTAAGGGGTATTGCCTGACGTCCAATGCCATCCAAGATAGGCCTAGTCATAATTTATATAAAAGGGGGACTTGTAGGGCCCGGGTCTACCCTTGTTCCTGGGGTGCAAGGACAGTTTCTGGTCAGCTGACAAAGCATTCTGTTTGTTCCTGTACTTCCCCTGCCCCTCCTGGTGATTAGGTGTAGGACATTGACTCCATTCTTGTTATGGTAATTTCCCACCTGCCTGAGTGGAAGTCCTTGCACAGCAGTTAGGTAAAGAAGGATCTCCCCAAGTTTGAATAAACGGCATTCAGCTGATCTCCTTTAGAATGACCCAGATACTCTGTGTGTTCTTTCAATCTCTAGGCCCTTGCCCAACTCGCGTATGGTACAGTGGCGCACAAACTGTACCGAGGGTGTAACACAAAATCGGGTGTTATATTTCAGCACCCTCAGTGGAACCTGCCAAAGGTTCCTCGGGCAGTATCATTCATTGGTGAACTATATTTCATTGGTACATGACTCAACCAGGCTCTCTCTGTGCTCTCTTTCTCCAGCACATGGAGGGGCTTAAGGACGGCAGGGATCCTGGTCCCAGATCAGGACCAGTCCACTTTTGAATACCCTGTCCGCTGTATTACTAGCACAATATTGGCTACAAATGGTAAGATCTCCTGCCCCCTCACCTCTGGCCATGTTTCCATGACTGGGGATCCATCTCAACTAGTATTTCTCTCTTTTGACTTTCTGACCTTCCATCTGTGGTGGAACCACCACCAAGATGCAGGTTTTTGTCAAGACCCTTAGGGAGAAAACTATCACACTTGAGATTGAACCCTCAGACACTACAGAAAATATAAGGGCCAAGATTCAGGATAAAGAAGGAATTCCTCCTGATCAGCAGAGGCTGATCTTCCCTGGTAAGCAAGTGGAAGATGGCCTTACTTTCTTTGACTACAACATTCAAAAGGCGAGACTTGGTGTTGGTGGTAAGAAAAAGAAGTATTACACCACTCCCAAGAAGAATAAGCATAAGTTATGAAGTACTGTAAAGTGTATTAAAATGGCAAAATTAGTAGTCTTTGTCAATAATGTCCTTCTGGTGAATGTACTGCTGGAGTTTTCATGGCTAGGCATTCTGACAGACAGTACTGTTGCAAGTGTTGTCTGACTTATTGCTTCAACAAGCCAGAAAACAAGTAGTTAATAAGGAGACCGGGTACTAGCAGGGAAGGCCAGCAAAATTATAACACCATGCCCAGCAGTAGATGTTCATTGTGGATAACACACAATGAACTCAATGGAGTATTAGGGCTATGTTGTCTCATAATAAATTGTCTAGGCATTTAGTTTACCTTACTTGTCTTTTGCTTATACAACATGCTTTGTTATTTTTATTTTTATGGGATTTCTCTGTGTATAAATGTGTATGTAATGCATATGTATGTGCTCCTTGTGCTTTTTTCTTTCATTTTTGGTTGTTTCATTCTGAATTATTTATTTACATTTTCATTTACTCTATTTTATTATTTATTATTATTTTAGATATCTGTGCTTTGATGAGAGAGGAAAAAAATGATTATTTGAGTGGATGGGAAGGTGGGTAGGAACTTAAACGGAGTTGTGTGAGGGGAAACTATGATTAGAATATATTATATACAATGTGGTTTAAATTAAAAACTATAATCTCAAGCAGAGTAGACAAATGTTTTAATTTATTTTGTTATTATGAAAAAAATATTCAAGAATTTGTGATTGATGGAGAATGGGAGTTTATTTGGATTCATGTTTCTAGGTCTGTAATATTCAAGAATATGAACCCAGTACCTTCTAGAGTTTGAGATATATCCTTGTATTTTACCATAACATGATAAGAGGAGCAGAAAGATGAGTGGATATACAAATGATTTTTGCAATATTATCAGGAAAAAACAATCAAATCTTTAGCTTTTTTTTATTTTTATTTTTCAGGATGTGACAACATGCACACTATTATTCTGGTCTCAAGTACCTAGCAGATGGGTCCCAATTAATTCCCAATTTTTTGTACATATTGTAGAGTTTAACCTGCCCCAACTCTTTTAATAAAGCATATTAGGAACACCAAGATGGAAGGACTCATTAATATAAACAGATGTTTAAAGATATGATCAAGCCAACAGATGAAAAAACATAGAACCTGTAGACTTCACCTCTGTAGCTATGAATATGTTTTATGACCATTGTTTATTAAAGATGCTCTTTTAGTCAATGACTTAGTAGAATAAAGTCAGGCAGGAAATCTGAACAGAGATAGGGAGAAAGTAGACAAAATTAGGGTGATACGAAATAGCTGCGGAAGGAAACAGACATTCTGGAAACTTTACCAGTAGGCAACAGTCTCATGGTAATACACATATTAATATAAATGGGTTCATTTAAGATATAAGTTAGCCAAAATTATGCATAAGCTATTGGACAAACAGTGCTATAATTAATAAAATTTTTGTGTAATTATTTGTATCCATGTGGACTGTAAATGAATGAGCAGTTTCTGCATACAAAATGGAATGCCAATATGGGCTGACTACATCCACATAACACCTGAGAGAGCTTGGAAAAATAATCTAGACACAAAAGAGCAGAGTAAAGCATGGCTTCATGGTAGCAGCATTTTCTTAAATGGGGTCTGTGTGCTACAAGCAAACAGAGAAATTATTCCTTTAAAAGAAGGCTTCTTGACTCAGTGGTAATAGTAAAAACTGTGGCTCTTTTAAGAAGGCATCCTGGTTCATGCTAGTTGCACAAACAGCTCTGGCTCTTTCAGTAGGCAATGCACTTGAATGAGCTTTATGGGCATTGTGCTGCAAGTTGGTGGCAGCATGGGCCAACTGCTTACCAAAGTTGAGATGGTGAGCACAGTTCCTATGTGATGGTCCAATAGCTAGCAGAAAAATTACCTCTGACATATTGGAAGGCCGAGAAATGTGGATCCAGCATCCAGAGCTGCTGTGAACAAGCTGCTTATCATTTGAAATGTACTCCTGGTCAGAAAATGATTACAGATATGCAATAAAGACAGATTCAGACAGAAATACACCTCTGAACAGGTCACAGTGTGTTTTAAAAAATGTGTGCAGGCTTCAGAGTGAGAAGAAAAAGAGTATAGACAGTTATTAAAGAATAGTTTTAAAAAATAAAACAAAATCTTTAAAGAGACAGAGTATAGATAGTCATAGATTAAAGGAGTAAAAAAATAAGCCACATAAAGGATGAAAAATACACAGAGAGTCTGGATTGTGTATATTATTGTGTTTTCTTTGAATGTTTTGACTGTGAATGTACAGGGAGATATTATTTGCATGAGCTGCTAAGCTAAACCAATATATATTTTAAAGGTATCCTGACTTAAAATTTGGGTCTAAAGTTATGTTGCTTTGGAAAAGAGGTTCTGCTTTTGTTTCCACAGATGATAGAAAGCTGTGAATTCCTTACTGGATACTATGATTTGATCAAAGAAGACCCCCCCCCGAAGCAATATATGGTTAGATAGATATTCTTCATCACTTTTAAAGACATACAGAATATGTCGTTTAAAATGTTTTAAGAACTTAGGACTATTTATGACAGTGAGACATATCTGCTCCTGGCAGCACCAATATATTTAAAGGGGATGATGGGCATCAAAGAGGCTCCTTATGGAGTTTTTCAGTCATCTTGGCAAGAAACTGCTCTTGTCTGGACAGCTTGATAGTATGCTGTATGAACTGGACATGAAAGATCCACAGAAAATGATGGCTATACTTGCTTAAAGGTGAGATTGTACTTCAGGGTTCCTGCTTCATTAAAGAATCTACCAAACACTTTGAAGGTTACAGGAAAAAGTGACTGACAAACTGCTAACAGAAGCAAAACAGATCTTCAAATTTTCTGCTTCATGGAAAAGTCTGCAGGAAACTATGGGCCTGTAAACTGAAGATGGAAGCATCAATGTTACAGAAGAACTTTGGGTGATTGTCCAGGCAGTGAAATGTCTCTGTCAATTCTAGAATTTTGGAAGTTCCTTACAATGTTCTTCCTGTTAACTTAAGTAATATTATATCCTTCTGGAATCTTTGATGGAGTTGAAGAATTGATATAGTTTTCCTTAGTTATGATAAATATAAAATAGATATAAATATGGTAACTGTAATTCTTGCTTGATACCTGTTTTGTTATATGTAATATTACTATGTTAAAGTTAAAACCTTCTCTTCTATTTAGACAGAAAAGGAGAGATGATGTGAAATCCTCCTCTGTTTTTTGAGTTAGGTTTTGCTATCATTGGTTAGTAAAGAAGCTGTTTTAGCTAATGGCTTAGTAGAGGAAAGCCAGGTGAGAAATAGGAGCAGAGATATAGAGAGAAAGTAGACAGTCAGGGAAATGCCATGTAGTTGCCAAAGGAGACAGACACCCCAGAACATTTACTGGTAAGCTACACCCTTTTGATAATATACAGATTAATAGAAATGGGTTAAGTTAAGATATAAATGTTAGCCAAAAATATGCATAAGCCTTTGGCCAAACAGTGTTGAGCATTCTCCACCAACCCTTCTCCCCGTGCTACTTGCAGCCCACAGAGCTGGACAGCCAGGCAGGAGTGCAGCCTGTGGATTCATCACCATTATCTGATACTGAGGTCTTTCAGCACCTATTCCACCATGATATCTCCTCTTCTTCACTTTTATTTGTGTTAGAGTGCTTCTTCTAGAAGGATTCCAACATTGATTTTTGTATGTGGATTAATTTATGTGTTTTTACACAGAACTATGACATGGCTGCTGTTTTCATTTGGAAATTAAGCATGATTTAAGGATATGTGTTTGTGTGTCAAGTTGAGAAAGGAATGACTTGTGAGGATAATTATGATTGTCAAATTGCATATATATATATATATATATATATATATATATATATATATATATATGAACTCCACTAAAATCCAATAAACTGGGCCTGCCTGTATGGAATTTTCCCCATTAAATTGTTGAAATGGATAGATCCACCCTAAATCTGTTTCACACATTTTGATGACAGTCTACACCAAAAGGACATGGAAGAAAGTAACTTTTGCTTTTTGATTGCTTGCCCTCTTGCTACTAAGTTCATTATTACTGTTGCTGAGGTATTTCTTCACTGGAGTTAGAATCTACTTCTTTAGGATTCTAATGTATACTGAAGACCAGTTGAGATATCCAACCTCATGCACTGAACAACTACTAAACCCATGGTCTTTTCTTTGAGAAATAGCCATTGTTGGACTTCAGCTGGACCACAAACTGGAGCCACTCTAAGAAATGCACCATTAATTTATATTCATTGTATAAATTGTATTTTTAAATAACTCTGACTAATACAGCTTTGTTCAAAACAATTGCTGTAAAATAATTTGAAATGAAACATAAAACAGCTAATCATTTACCATTGAAATAAATGAAATTTGAGTTATTTGTGTATTTTTATCATGCCACAGACTAAATTACTTCTAGTAATCAATGACTGATTTTTAAGCACAATACTCAAGTGAAACAAAATAATCTGCTATATTGACCATAATAACATTCTGTAAGTGTGGATAAATATATCTCAGATTTACTGGAAGCATAATGGCTATGCTTCATGGATTAAGACCAAATACCAGGCTATTTGCCTATAATCTTTAAAGACTTAAGGCTTCAAAATCAATACTATTCTAAGGCAATATCTACCAGTGTAAACTCATAGCAGCTGTTGATGATGTGAACAACATACTGAGAACTCTTCTGCCTCTTGTTGATGTATACATAATGATCCAAAGTGCACTAAACTGAAAATTCATATTATGTTTCACATGTATGTTTTTTCTAGCACTTTGGAAAAATAAACAAGAGGACTAGAAGTTTGAGCAAGGCATGGACCCTCTGTCAAAATACAAAGCAAACCAAAGGAAGACCTAATACCTTAATGCAAGATCATATGAACTCAGTAATTAGCTCAAGTAAAATAGGGTAAGAAATTGAAAGCATGAACTTGGATGGCAGACATGAGGTATTTTTTTTTTAGCAATAACCCTTTACATAGTGACTGGGACAGAAAAAGAAATGAAAAAAGAGAAGAAACAATAACAAACTGAAAACTTTTATATCCTCAAAGTTTACCAATCTAAGAGTTCGCAGGAAAATAAATATATAACCTGTTCTTGGATTTGATATTTTTCCTCTAGGATTGTTTCTAAAGGTGTGTCTAGAGACAAAAAAATCAAACAAATAAAACAAAAAATACATAATTACCAAAATATTACCTAAGTATACAGTTCCATTGAACAAAATCTGTTGTTCTTTAGCATCTGTGGCTCTCTGGAATATCACTGATACAGTATTTAGTGTGCAAGTACTACAACAGCACTTGAATACATAGGACAGTGACAGTATTTTGTGTTTCTTCCCATATTGTAAGCTATAATAAATGATAAATAGGCTGATTGATCCTTATAAAATAAATAATAATTCAAATAACACAAGAAGAAAGAAAAAAAGCACAATTAGAGTGTGGTTTTATGAAGTAAATGGAGTATTGTTTGGGAAAATATAAAGATGTAGCTCCTATGTGACAGTTTCTGAGGTTCATCATAATGAAAAGTAAAAGATGTTGCACTGATATACCATAAAATTTAGGATACCTATTGTATATATAGAATACATGAATGGAGTATATTCAGAACAATGGAAACTGAATGCTGCAAAAGGAGTTAAAAAACAAGTCTACATTAAAAATAAAAAAAAACAATTTGGTACATATTTCATTCTTATAAGTGGAAGCAAGCCAAATTTACTGTGACACATTTTGGAAGTACAAAATATTTGATGCAAATATATCAGAAATGTGCCTGCAATCCAGTAGGTCCATTAGTTAAAAAATAAATTTTTTCATAGTACTTTCATGTAAGCAGGTTGGAACAATTTATTTTATTTTTTTAACAATTTTTTGTTATGGTCTCCAAGGATGAGTCTTGGGAGGTGTTTGTTGTTTCAATTTGAGGAATTCTTCAGAATCATCATTTGGGGAGTTTGGGGTGGCTTTTGCATTACGTGGAACATCTCTTTTCAAAAAACACTTAGGTGATTGCATGGTTATTTTGTAAAGACAGGTGTTCTTAAGATTATCCAATGGAGATTCATACCTTATGATACTTGATAGGTAATAATTTTCAAGATCAAGGATATGGTCAATTGCATCTTGAACATTGTCAGAGAGGCCAATCACAGTGATATTAGAATTCCAGGATCCTTTTGGAGGCAACCGGATGTCTACTTGAAATTGATCCATGATTTTATGGATGGCTTTTCCACCAAGTCCAAAAATACTGTCACGAACCTGGTGGTTTAGTGGGATTTCCTTAGAAATTGTTTTTTCTATCTTATGCAACATTTTCATTATTGAATCTTTAGCTGCTAGTGTGTTCTCTTTATAGCCGGTAATTGTGATTTGGTCTTGTATCTCACGGTTTCCTTTCTTTGGAAAATGGATAGTAACATCATGCTCTGTGCAAATCTGAGCAATAAGTAAGCCCTTATGACCAGTGATTTTGGAATGGTATTTTGGATCGAGAGTAAATGTTAGCTTAAAATTTCTTAGTGCACGATCTTCCATTTTTGTTTGTAAATCATTGATTTGCTTTTCTAATTTAGTCTTGGCTTGCTCCACCTTGGCAGCAAGACCCATTATGGATATGATATCAGAATTGCCTCCTGGTTGTGACACATGAGTATGGACATCAAATTCACTCGTTAGCTTCTTTATCCCACTTCCTTTGTGCCCAATGATGTACGGATGTAGATGAGAGGGCATGTGGACTTCAGCAGTCACAGGAATTAGATACTCAAGAGCTTCCATAGCAGCTTTGCAATTTTCCATTTGACCTGAGACAAATATGGTTTTACATTTCCTGTGATTACTAAAATCAAGTTCTTTAGTGTTCTCCCCCCCCTTCTCTTTCCCAGTTTCCTGAACCACTGATTGTACATACATAGTTGGCTTTTCTTTGTCTGGGAATATGAATTGAACGTTATAATCCTTAGCAATTTGTTGGACTCTGGAACACATCGGTCCCTTGAAAAAAGTATAGAACTTCTGCGGAATAACATATTGTGTTGTGACTTGAGAACCCAAGGGCTCAAAAATCTGTTCAATGTGTTTCTTTGCTGCTTCAACACAAGCTTTTTCTCCTTTCATTGTAACTCTGATGCTCTTTTTTCCTTCATAAGTAAAGTTAATAATCATACCAGCATAAACTTCAGTCATTTCTCGTATTAGCTGATCCCTTCGCATGACAAAATAATGGTGAAATTTACGATTTATCAGTATGCTATCCTCCACCACATACTCTAAGTCTTTCAACAATGGCTCTAGTTCTTTTTGTACTTCTTTTACAGCTTCCTCTTTTCCTATGATTGTTACTAAATCCTGATCCTTATTTTTAGGGATAGGGAAAATAGCACGTGCCCCATGTTTTACACAGATATTGGGAAGATTGCCACCATTTTTATTCTTGAGAAACTTGTGATATTTTGACTTGACACGGACAGCTATAGAAAAACTCTTGGCTTTCTCTTCTTCCAAGAGTTTCAGAAATTTTTTATTCACCTTTTCAACATTTTCTGCAGGGCCTCTAATAATGACTTTTTGAGGACCTGACTTGTTTCTTGAAAAATAAATATTGAACCTTCCACATTCTTCCATGATTGAATCAATCAAATGCTGTTTTGGACTGATAAGTGATTTATATAGATTAGAAGGAACAGAAAATGCCACTTCTGAAGTTTTGGCTGCACTTTTCTGCATTGAAAGAAACCAATTTCGAGCTAATTCACAGTTTTCTGGATTTCTGAAAATTATATCATTCTCAAAATTCCAATTGGAAAGAAAATTTATTTTTGAATTTAAGGGTATAGCATGTTGTTCCTTTTGCGAACACTTGTTCGCTTGCACAATGCAAGTTTTGTTTGATGCCATTGTTAAATTTCAAGTAATTATAATCCAGATATATTGCAGAGAAATTGCTAGTAGCCAGTAGTGAAACTTCCTGTAATTGCCTTTTTGCATATTATTCTAAGAGAAAAATAAACACTTTAAATACATGGTTTTTTTCCAACATAATCTACCAACTTATAATATAATAACATTGTTATACTGTACCAATTCATCAAAATAATATGTTTTGCCTACTGATCTATTTTTAAGTGATCAAAAGATGATCTCAAGTTGTGAGGACTGTGATAAAACAGATACCTTTTTGTTGAAAGGCAAATTATCTTTTAATTATTCTTTAATAGTCAGAAAATGACATTTGTTCTTCAAAATCCCACACTTTCATTTATTCTTCAGTGTCAAATGTAGACTGGAAATCACATCTGAAATATATGTAATTTTCTTTTCTCTTTCTAAGTATAAAATATAAGATGTTTTGAACCTATAGAATCAAACCTGCATTCATAGGAGATAGCTTTCCCTAAATACATTTTGAGCTAGGGGAGTAAGAATGCAATAGCAGTCATAATTAAGTAAAGGATAATTTTAATAACAATAAAAATAAAACGGTTGGTTACTTTCTTCTATGTAATCTCCAAAGATAATTAGTTTGAAATCAGTTGTACTAATTACATTAAGAAAATATAATTCTTATCAACAATTGATTCATATAAAAAAAAATCAGACTGCCACAGAAAAAACCTGTCTCGAAAAACCAAAAAAAAAAAAAAAATCAGACTGTATTTACGGAGTGTCAGTATCAGGCTGCTTATTTCAAACCCCAAATGATGTTTTGATGTGAATTGAAAGTGATGCTGTATTTATCAGGGTCTGATATCTTTGTACAGTTTATTTGAAGAATAACTTAGAAATTCACAAATTTCATGTCTGCAATCCACAGATAGTAAATTCAAAATTCTGGACAAATATCACATCTCAAGCTTATAGCATTTCCACCATATTACATACATGACCATCACTCATGGCAACCCTTATTTTTTCTATCACAATTAGGCAAAATAATTTTAGTTTTTTTCTAATGATGTGTTACATAGAAATTTAATAAACATAACATCATATACCCTCCTGTCTGTTGAATTTTAATTTTTAAATTCTAATAATTTTGAAGTTTATCCATGCTAAAGTTCAAAAATATAATATTTTTCTGTTATTGAATAAGATAATACTTCTATTTAATTTACCTTCACCATTCTTCTGACTTAATTACCTTTTCTTATTCTACCATTCTCACTAGACTTCTACATAAAAACATTATTTCTTTTGTTTCAGAGCAATTTTTTAACTAATTGTTTCATTTGTAAGACAATTTAGATCCATACCTTTGAAGATTCATAACTTTGAATATTATATTACACTGATATTTCTTAAACATACACCCACAACCCTGAGCTGTAATGTTTATATCCATAAGCTATCTATCACTACTTCCACACTTCATATTCCAGTTAACTTTTAATTAGATCCCTAACTTTTCTCTTTTGTGGCTAGTCACATATTTTTCAAATGATACTTGATTTTTCTAAAGATTGTCAAGCACTTGGTATCATCTTTTAAGACTCACATCCTCGTAAAATAAGAGAATTCCTGTTAGTCTAAGACCACTTTGCCCCATCCTTTCTGATGTGCATTCCTTGCGTAAGCCACCATATCAGTATAATAACGGACACTGACTGAAGAATGATGCCTCCCCATTCTCAGGCTTATTGTCCAAAAGCAGGATAAAGTGTACTATTTTTTCTAGACACCACCCAGTGGAACATAATTGTAATTAGAATTCTCTTAAATAAAACTATATGAAATATCAAATATTTATTTTTACCTTGAATATGACTAATCCTATTATTTTTCAAATACATAACTGTAATTTACTTCATACTGGCCACTATTCCTTCCACTTTTCATCTTCTTGGTTTCCCACCTTGTTTTTTCATGTTTTTAAGACTTTTGTGTACTTCCTTGTTTTCTATTTCAGTGAGCACAGCTAGTGCTATCTTCCACATAACACAGTGTACCAATGCTAAATTGGTCCATCTCTTAGATTGTTGTCTATATATGTGTACTTATGGTCTTTAGCACATGCTGTGCTCATACCTGAATATTTTCAAATGCTTCCTCCAGTTTTTTGCTATCATCATTCAGATATAAACTCAAATGTCATCTCCAAAAAAGGCATCTCTAGCTGATTAGGCTTCATAAATACTTTGTTCTTATTTCTTTGCTCTTTTAATTATCATTAATATTATTGTCTTTAAGGGACATGAAGCCTTTATCTATTTGCATCTATTCTGTCACCTATCTATCAAAAGTTTGCTTATTCTTTATTGTTTGCTAGTACTTGTGTTGTATTACAACTACTGAAAAAATACCCATGTCAGTTCTGGATAGCATAAAAAGATAATCAAATCACAAGAATTTGCAAGGTAACATATGGAATGTAAAATCAGTAAGACATATCACATTCAGAAAGTAGAAGAGAAAATGTTATTGTCAATTAAAGAAAAATACCTCAGACTCTCCAATATTTAAGAAAGTACAAATGAATATACATTGTCCATAATATGACCAAGTAATATAAAGTTTAGCTATATCAGGGGTTGACTAGTGAAATTCTTGTTCTTAATTACTGGACTTTGATCATTGTTGATGTGGAAAATTTGGAGACTACACATGTCAGTGGTTCAGTTCTTGAACAGGAATGGACAGGTATGTATTTGTGATGCAGTTTTGATAATGTAACTTTCAGCTGGGAATGTCACATTTTGACATACTTTGGAATTATATAATGATCTATCTACACCCTTTCACTAAACATTATTTCCTTCTTTTTTTTCCTTTACACTGATAACAATCAATTACCAGCCCCTGTGCATGTCACACAATCACTCTAACACTTATCCATATACCTAAAAACTACTGTTAATTATCTAAGAGAAACACCTACCTACATATGTCAATAAACCTTCATCTAAATGGTCATACTAAAATTAGTCATATTAACAAAAACTTCAGAGTAACTATATGACCATTTGTAGACACTTACATACTTCCAATGTGTTTAGACTTTCACAACAGAATGCTAAATGTTGTCAAAATAGAGTAATGTATTAGGATAAACAGAGACAAATAAATTATTGAATAAAATTTTTATAAGATTATATAATTATGTTCTCTCTATACTTAAAACCACATTTAATGACTAAAGGATTTTATACATTGTTGATATTTGTTGGAGACTTTTGTATTCATACATAGAAAAATCTTTCACTATATACACATATATTTACATATATATTTCAACATTAAACAAATAGATTTAGTATAAGAATAAGACCTGGAACTCAATGTAACTACACTTTTAAGGAATCAAATGGAACATTATTCAGATGTGACAAGTGATAAATATAATCATTAGGAATTTTACCCCTGAAACTTTAAAGACAGAACTGCAAGAAGTCTGCTTAGCACACAGTGCAGAAAGGTAAGAGATTTCAGGCCCAAAAATATACTAAAACACTTCAGGTCTGTACAGTTCCTGTTGTCCAATAGGTACGTAGATAAGTAGTCCCCAGAACATGAAGTCCTAGTCCACAACTCTCTAGTTCCCCTGTACTGGTTCTGTCAAGTAAGCAATCTCCAAGCCATCAATCTCAGCCTCACACACCCACACTATCAACTAACTCCTATGGGATTTGAGAGAAACCTGGTGCTAGGAAAATTCCCAAGAATCGACAATAATGACCCTAGGTAAGACTCCTAGCAAGAGTCGAGTGGGAGTCCTAAGTGAACTTCCCCTGTAATCAGATTGGTTAATACTTCAACTATTGTCATAGAGCCATCATCCAGCAACTAAGAGAACCAGATGCAGAGATCTACAACCACGCACCAGGCAAAGCTTTGGAAATCCAATCAAAGAAAGGGAGGAGAGAATATACAAACAAGGGAGGTCAAGATAATGATGGAGAAATTTACAGAAATAAACTGAACCAAGCTCATGGAAACTCATGAACTCTAGACTAATAGTTGTGGAGCCTCCATGAGAAAAACTAGGCCCTCCATATATGGGAGACAGTGGTGAAGCTTGGACCACCAGTGAGGCACCTGGCAGTAGGAAAAGGATCTTTCCCTGGTACATGAGCTAGCTTGTTCTAGCCCCTTCCTTATGGTGGGATGCTCAACTCAGCCTTAATTTAGTGGAGAGGGCCTTGGCAATGCTCTAACTTAATGTGCCAAGCAGACTTTTTTTTTTGACCTCCCATGGAATCCCTTACCTGTTGGGAGGTGTGGGTAGGGGATAGGCTGAGGGAGATATGGGGGATGAGATCTGTGGATGGAATGTAAAATGAAATTAAAATTAAAAAAAATTCTAAAACTAATGTCATGATTTTAAAAGTTATATCCCATGAAATTAGGAAATCTGAAAGATAAGGAAAAATATTAGATGCCTAAACATACCAAACTTAATCAAGGTACTCTATTTTTATTCAATATATTGAGAAAAGTCATCATACCCAATTTCAAATTACATAATGGAATCATGGGAATAAAACAACATAGTACTGGAACAAAGACAGACATATAGATTGATGGAGCAGAATAAAATAGAAGACCCATATAACAGTCCATGTAACTATAATACCTAATATTAAAACATGCCAAAAATACTCACTGAAGAAAAAATAACTTCTTCAGAAATAATGGTGTTGGAAAAAATTAATTTCTATATTCAAAGAACTGAAATTAACTTCTCATCTCTCACCATGTACAAAATATAGCCCCCAAAATCAAGGAACTCAACATAAGCCTTAATCCTTTGATACTGGTAGTGGGAAAAAATCTGGGAATGTCCAATTTATAGGTACCGGTAAGGACTTTTATTTTATTTGCACAGAAAATAGTGTAGAAACTGTACTTCATGAAACCACAAAGCATCACAGTTTCCTTTTCTATAAATTAGTAGAATGAGATAGTGTAGAAATGAACAGAAAACTCCCAAAAGACTTGAAAATTTCTACTAAACACTTTAGATAGTACTCTATATCCTTAGCCATTAAGGGAATGAAAATTTAATCTACTTCATTATTTTACGTCACACAAGTCAGAATGACCATAATCATAAATATAAATGACAACAGCTCTTAGCATTGGTGTAATGATTAAATAACTCTTTCACACTGTTGGTAGAAGTGTAAACTAGCACCTATACACTAGAAATAACACTTGGCTTCTCAAAACACCAATTACAAACTAGAAATTAAAATTCTATGTGCCCCAGCTTTACCACTCCTGTATATATTTCTAATATCCTACTACAAAGATACTTCTACATTCATGCTAAATGTTGCTTTATTCATATTTGCTAGGAAATGGTATCAACGTAAATGTCCACTGTCAGATTAAAAGCCAAGAAAATTATGACATGTATACCCAATGGAAAATTACTCACCTATAAAGAAAAATACATTATGAAAACTGCAGGTAAATAGATGTAATTGTAACAAAAATTATACTGAGTGAGATAATTCAGGTCTAGAAAAATGAATGTCTATTATCTCTCTCATATGTGAATCTTATCTTCAAGTCTTTTGTGTATTTTACTTGGAGCACAATTGAAATGCAGAAAATAAGAAAGGGGCTTTTGGGGGAGAGACAGGTTAAGAGAAGTGCAGTAATAGATTATAGCTAAAAGTAGTGAGGAGGAACATTGGGGATGGAAAGGCTAAAGCAAGAAGTCTGACTATATGGGTGAAATAAGAGTATAAAGAGTGCAAAAAAAAAGTCATGTCAAAGCCTAAAATCTCACAACCTAAATATAAAAAAAATATTAAGTGAAAGGATAGCAGAACACATCTGAAGAGAAGTGACACCAAGTGATAAAGGTTTAACTACTCTAATAAAGGTAATGAGTAGCCCAAGTGTAGAAGTTTGAAAGAAAATGGTCCTCATAAGTCCATAGGGAGTGACACTTAGGAGGCATGGTCTTGTGGAGCAAGTGTGGCTTTGTTGGAGGATGTACATGACTAGGGGGTGGGTTTTGAGGTCTCAGAAGCTCAAACCAATTCACTTCCTGCTGTCTTCAGAACTTTCAGCTCCTCTAGCATCAGTCTACCTAAATGCCACCATGATTCCCATCATCATGATAATGGACTAAATTCCTGAAACGCTAAGACAACCTCAATAAAATGTTTTCCTTTATAAGAGTTGCTGTGGTCATAGTGTCTATTCACAGCAATGGGAACCCTAACTAATATACAGGTCTATAGACACAAACAAAAATATTTAGAAAACACCTTGACAAAACCTTTGGTAAAGTAGCAATAGAAGGGTCCATATTAGGGACTATGTCCTCCAAAACCATTGACTTTTTTACCAAGACTACAGTACTGGTCATGAAAATCCTTTCAGTGGAACAAGCCTCAGCTCTAAGCCAAAAAAAAAAAAAAAAAAAAAAAAAAAAAAAAACTAGGTAACAGCAATCAGCACCAAAATACAGATTGAAACTGTTCAATATTGAGGATTTCTCCCTTGTAATTCCTCCATTCTCAGAAGTTCTTTTCTCACTTTTCCTCAATAAATATACATTTTCTCTGAAAGAAAATATCAATTACTTGTAGATATTGAAACTTGAGAAGGAAGAAAACAGATTTGCTGAACCCATGCTGAGAAGTGTAGAGGAGTCAGTTTTCATATAGAAATTTCTATTTATGAGATAGCAGAAGTTGCCATAAGAATAAAACTGATACAAAATTGTACACTAAAAAACAGCACTATAAAACAGTTTTTTTTTTTAAAGGCACTTTCCACAATATTCATATTATGGGCCATGAATACATCTCCATGAACTTAGAGAGACAGGTATTTTGCATAGATTAGTTGTCTCTTCACAGTGAAATTAAATAAACTAAAAGTTAAATAATCAGGAAAATAAATACTAAGATACTGGGTAATCTGATTTGTAATAAATACTGAGTACAGGAAGTAAATAAGAAATATTAAGAAACCTATAGAATTGAATGAAGTTGCAAAATTGTAAAATTGGCAGGGTATAAAGTAAAGATTAAAGTAAGATCAAAATTATCTAAACCCACACTTTGTGAAAGCTAAAAAAAAAAACCCTTTTAAGCATAGAGAAAAGACAAAATATCAAGAATTCTTAACCTTCAGTTGAAGACTGAAAAAATTCATGTGTAAGTATAAAATTCTAGTCAAATTTATAAAAGGAAACAAAAATTTACCAAGAGCAATTCACAATAGAATGATGACATGAAAAAAGTCAATAAGCTGAAAAGGTAAGCAAGAAATATTATAACAATAATTTTTAATACAATGTGATTTTTATTAAGACTATCTCTACCAGATGCTTTTTATTATACCAGAAAATATAATCATTGTTGCACAAATTTAAAAAAAATTAAACAAAATCAATGAATTTTTGCAATCAAAACATCCAAGAAGAATACATATTGAATAGCATCTCCTTTACTCAATAGACACCAAAACGGCTACTTAGCTAAGTGTAGTTCAGTATTAGAGTATCCGTATAATAGGCATAATTTCCTAGTAATAGACAAAATTTCCAAGGTTTGATCTCTAGCATGAGATATATATTATCTAAGTATACACTAACGCATAATTTGTTTGTGAAAAAATATTTTAGAAATAACTATTGAGTATTTACTGTTCATTTAAGTAATGTATGCAAACAGGATGGAGAAAGGCTACCTTAAGTGCTTTACCGTTTCTAACAAGACATTCTGTCTCAGAGAGCGAATATTTTGCAATTACGGAAATCATTGAGTATAAGTACGTTATGGTTGTATAAAGGGCTATCCAGTACAGACTTGTAGTAGTTGTATTTTATTTTTTAAAGCATTACTGTGTTTGAACCACTCAATCAAAAATTTTCAATGTTTTTTCTCAATATTCCTTCATGAAGAAATGTTCTTATTATTATAATACCAACGTGTATTTCAAATGGTGTTTGATATCTCTTTGTCCCTTACCTTTTCATCTAGTCCAGTCTGTAAAGTATCTTTGTTGATAGATATATGAAAGCACAATTTTACCTTTCAAGCTTTCAAAACAACTGAAGAAGGCAGATTCTTGGAATTGCTGATTTGTCTCAATATGAAGTGAAAAGCTGAAAATAAAAATGGTAATTTTCCATTACCAGAAAGTTAAGAAACATCTTGATGGCTCTGTATTAAAATGTCATTAAATCAAATAAATGTCATTAACATATATGTATTCATGTATGTATGTATAATATATATATATATATACATATGTACATGTGTACATAATGAGACTTTGGAGTGAAAAATGGCCTCTTTTCCAAGTAAAGTAGAAAATACATATCAAATTTAGGTAAAAAATTGTCACTACACAATCCTTTTACCATAAAGATATAAAAAGATTCCCTCTGATTTTGCTATGCTCAATAAAGATGATTCATGTGTGACACACGGGTTTCCTAAATACTCTCAAAAAGTAAAATGTAGCTGGACAGTACTAGTGCATGCCTTTAATCTCAGCACTTGGGAGGCAGAGGCAGGCAGATCTCTATGAGTTCAAGGCCAGCCTGGTCTACAAGAGCTAGTTCCAGGACAGCCAGGACTATTACACAGAGAAACACTGTCCCCACAAAACAAAACAAAACAAAACAAAAAAATTAGTAAAATGTTACAGTAAGTTGCAAAGTAGAAAGAAATG
This sequence comes from Alexandromys fortis, assembly GCF_014885135.2. Lineage (NCBI taxonomy): Eukaryota > Metazoa > Chordata > Mammalia > Rodentia > Cricetidae > Alexandromys > Alexandromys fortis. The sequence goes on along the minus strand of NW_026068143.1, from coordinate 856,576 downwards.
TGCACTTCTTTCTAGGTATAAACTATTCACATTGTTAAACTAATGGTTTATTTACTTTCAAATTTATCACCATTTTCAAAAACTCATTTGGCTTTAAATCTGTGTGACCAAAAAGATAGCAAAACATTTCTTTTACAAAAATTTCCTTTGAGCTGGGAGGCGCACGCGCCGGCAGACGGAGCTGGGAGGCGCACGCGCCGGCAGACGGAGCTGGGAGGCGCACGCGCCGGCAGACGGAGCTGGGAGGCGCACGCGCCGGCAGACGGAGCTGGGAGGCGCACGCGCCGGCAGACGGAGCTGGGAGGCGCACGCGCCGGCAGACGGAGCTGGGAGGCGCACGCGCCGGCAGACGGAGCTGGGAGGCGCACGCGCCGGCAGACGGAGCTGGGAGGCGCACGCGCCGGCAGACGGAGCTGGGAGGCGCACGCGCCGGCAGACGGAGCTGGGAGGCGCACGCGCCGGCAGACGGAGCTGGGAGGCGCACGCGCCGGCAGACGGAGCTGGGAGGCGCACGCGCCGGCAGACGGAGCTGGGAGGCGCACGCGCCGGCAGACGGAGCTGGGAGGCGCACGCGCCGGCAGACGGAGCTGGGAGGCGCACGCGCCGGCAGACGGAGCTGGGAGGCGCACGCGCCGGCAGACGGAGCTGGGAGGCGCACGCGCCGGCAGACGGAGCTGGGAGGCGCACGCGCCGGCAGACGGAGCTGGGAGGCGCACGCGCCGGCAGACGGAGCTGGGAGGCGCACGCGCCGGCAGACGGAGCTGGGAGGCGCACGCGCCGGCAGACGGAGCTGGGAGGCGCACGCGCCGGCAGACGGAGCTGGGAGGCGCACGCGCCGGCAGACGGAGCTGGGAGGCGCACGCGCCGGCAGACGGAGCTGGGAGGCGCACGCGCCGGCAGACGGCGCTGGGAGGCGCAGGCAGGCAACGACGGCTGTCGCCGAGACTGGAGGGGACCAGCGCGGCGGCAGAGGTCGCAGGCGGCAGGGACCAGCGCGCAACACCGAGAGCAGATCGCCCCACTACAATTAAATCAAAGAGGTAGGCCTTTGGTTGGCGAGGGCCCTGGCAAACGGGGAGCCGGGACCGGTTCCGGAAAACCCTTCTTAGGGGTGAGAGGGTTCTTGGCCCCCAGCAGGAGCCAGGAAACAGAGCGAGGGCAATTAGTAAGAGAAGCCTCTGGCCAGCAGAGAAACCTGATCTGATTTTAAAAGACCAATTAGATAGCATTGAAAGGAGGAGATGGGCAGGCGCCAAGGCAGAACATCACCCATTAATCAGAAAAACAACATGAAAACACCAGATCCCAAAGATCTTACAACAGAAAGATTTGAACACCCTAACACAGAAGAAGTGGAAAAAATTGACTTTATGAAAGCAATAGAATCCCTTAAAAAATATGTAATAAACACCCTTATAGAAATGGATGAGAAGAATAACAAAAAGTTCGAAGAATTAAGTAAATATGTACATGAGACCCTGGGAAACCAAGAAAAAACGATCAAACAGGTAATGGAAACAGTGCAAGAATTGAAAACTGAAAGGGAAGCAAGGAAGAGAACACAAAGGGAAGAACAGCTGGATATGGAAAATCTAGGCCAACGAGCAGAGTCTACAGAAACAAGCATAATCAATAGACTACAAGAGATAGAAGAAAGAATCTCAGATGCTGAGGACACCATAGAGAAAATAAATGCACTGATCAAAGAAAACAGCAAAGCCAACAAATTCTCATCACAAAACATTCAAGAAATATGGGACACAATAAAAAGACCAAACCTAAGAATTATAGGAATAGAAGAAGGAGAAGAATCACAGCTCGAAGGCCCAGAAAATATTTTTAACAAAATTATGGAAGAAAACTTTCCCAACATAAAGAAAGTTATCCCCTTGAATATTCAAGAAGCATACAGAACACCAAACAGACTGGATCAAAGAAAAACTTCCCCTCGCCATATAATAATCAAAACACAAAATAGACAGGTTAAAGAAAGAATATTAAGAGCTGCAAAGGAAAAAGGCCAAGTAACCTATAAAGGTAAACCGATCAGAATTACACCTGACTTCTCTATGGAAACCATGAAAGCCAGAAGGTCCTGGATAGAGGTACTTCAAAAGCTAAGAGACCATGGATGCAAACCCAAACTTCTGTACCCTGCCAAGCTAGTGTTCACTATCAATGGAGAAAACAAGACATTCCAGGATAAGAACAAATTTAAACAATACGTAGCCACAAATCCAGCTCTACAGAAAGTAATAGAAGGAAAATCGCAACCCAAGGAATCCAACAATGCCAACACTGACTACAATAACTCAGGCATCTAGTGAACCTTCACCAGCACAACTCAAAGAAGGGACACACACACAAACTCTACTACCAAAAAAACAATAAGAATAACCGGAGTAAACAACAATTGGTCATTAATATCACTTAATATTAATGGTCTCAATTCACCTATAAAAAGGCACAGGCTAAGAGATTGGATACGAAAACAGGATCCAACATTCTGCTGTTTGCAAGAAACACATCTCAACCACAAAGACAGGCATCTACTCAGAGTAAAAGGTTGGGAAAAGGTCTTTCAAGCAAATGGTCCTAAGAAAAAAGCAGGTGTGGCCGTACTAATTTCCAACAAAACGGACTTCAAACTAAAATCAATCAGAAGAGATCGAGAAGGACACTTTATACTCATAACAGGAACAATTCATCAGGATGACATCTCAATTCTGAATATCTATGCCCCTAATATAAAAGCACCCACTTATATAAAAGAAATATTACTAGAACTCAAGGCAGACATCAAACCACACACACTAATAGTAGGAGACTTCAACACACCTCTCTCTCCAATGGACAGGTCAATCAGACAGAAACCTAATAGAGAATTAAGAGAATTACTGGAGGTAATGAAACAAATGGACTTAACAGACATCTATAGAACACTCCACCCAAATAGGAAAGAATATACCTTCTTCTCTGCAGCTCATGGAACCTTCTCAAAAATTGACCATATACTCGGAAACAAAGGAAGCCTCCACAGATACAAAAGAATATCAGTGTCCACCTGTGTCTTATCAGATCACCACGGATTAAAGTTAGAAGGCAACAACAATGCTGCCCCCAGAAAGCCGACAAACTCATGGAAACTGAACAATCAACTACTGAACCACACCTGGGTGAAGGAAGAAATTAAGAAGGAAATTAAAGTCTTCCTTGAATTTAATGAAAATAAAGAGACAACATACTCAAACCTATGGGACACGATGAAAGCAGTGCTAAGAGGAAAGTTCATAGCACTAAGTGCCCACTTAAAGAAAACGGAGAAAGCATACATTGGGGACTTAACAGCACACCTGAAAGCTTTAGAAAAAAAAGAAGCAGATGTGCCCAGAAGGAGTAGAAGACTGGAAATAATCAAACTGAGGGCAGAAATCAACAAAATAGAAACACAGAAAACAGTCCAAAGAATCAATGAAACAAAAAGTTGGTTCTTGGAGAAAATCAACAAGATAGACAAACCCCTATCCAAACTAATTAAACAACAGAGGGAGAACACGCAAATAAATAAGATCAGAAATGAAAAGGGGGACATAACCACAGACACAGAGGAAATTCAGAGAATCATTAGATCTTACTACAGGAGCCTGTATGCCACAAAACTGGAAAATACAAAAGAAATGGACATCTTTTTAGATAAGTACCATATACCAAAGCTAAACCAAGACCAGGTGAAAGATCTAAATAGACCTGTTAGTCGCGAAGAACTTGAAGCAGTTATCAAAAATCTGCCCTCTAAAAAAAGCCCAGGACCAGATGGTTTCAATGCAGAATTCTACCAGAACTTCCAAGAAGAGCTAATACCTATTCTCCTTAATGTATTTCACAGTATAGAAACAGAAAAGTCATTGCCAAATTCCTTTTATGAAGCTACAGTTACCCTGATACCAAAACCACACAAAGACCCAACCAAGAAAGAGAACTACAGGCCTATCTCACTCATGAATATCGACGCAAAAATTCTTAATAAAATACTGGCAAACCGAATTCAAGAACACATTAGAAAAATTATCCATTATGATCAAGTAGGCTTCATCCCAGAGATGCAGGGCTGGTTCAACATACGCAAATCTATCAATGTAATCCACCATATAAATAAAATGAAAGAAAAAAACCATATGATCATTTCATTAGATGCTGAAAAAGCATTCGACAAAATCCAACACCCCTTTATGATAAAGGTATTGGAGAGACTAGGGATACAAGGGTCATACCTAAATATAATAAAAGCTATTTACAGCAAACCGACAGCTAACATTAAATTAAACGGAGAAAAACTCAAAGCCATCCCACTAAAATCAGGAACAAGACAAGGATGTCCACTCTCTCCATACCTCTTCAATATAGTGCTTGAAGTTCTAGCAATAGCAATAAGACAACATAAGGGGATCAAAGGGATTCGTATTGGAAAGGAAGAAGTTAAGCTTTCGTTATTTGCAGATGATATGATAGTATACATAAGCGACCCCAAAAACTCTACCAAAGAACTCCTACAGCTGATAAACACCTTCAGTAATGTGGCAGGATACAAGATCAACTCGAAAAAATCAGTTGCCTTCCTATACAGTAAGGATAAGGAAACAGAGAGGGAAATCAGAGAAGCATCACCTTTCATGATAGCCACAAAGAGCATAAAATATCTTGGGGTAACCCTGACCAAGGAAGTGAAAGATCTATATGACAAGAACTTTAAGACTTTGAAGAACGAAATAGAAGAAGACACCAGAAAATGGAAGGATCTCCCTTGCTCTTGGATTGGGAGGATCAACATAGTAAAAATGGCAATTCTTCCAAAAGCAATATATAGATTCAATGCAATCCCCATCAAAATCCCATCAAAATTCTTCACAGATCTGGAGAAGACAATAATCAACTTTATATGGAAAAATAAAAAACCCAGGATAGCCAAAACAATCTTATACAATAAAGGAACGTCTGGAGGCATTACCATCCCTGACTTCAAACTCTATTACAGAGCTACAGTATTAAAAACAGCTTGGTATTGGCATAAAAACAGAGAAGTCGACCAATGGAACCGTATAGAAGACCCTGACTTTAATCCACAAACCTATGAGCACCTGATTTTCGATAAAGGAGCTAAAACTATACAATGGAAAAAAGAGAGCATCTTCAACAAATTGTGCTGGCAAAACTGGATTTCAATCTGTACAAAAATGAAAATAGATCCATGTCTGTCACCATGCACAAAACTCAAGTCCAAGTGGATTAAAGACCTCAATATCAGTCTGAACACACTGAACCTGATAGGAGAGAAAGTGGGAACTACACTACAACAAGTGGGCACAGGAGACCGCTTCCTACGTATAACATCAGCAGCACAGACAGTAAGGGCCTCATTGAATAAATGGGACCTCATGAGACTGAGAAGCTTCTGTAAAGCAAAGGACACTGTCGCTAAGACAGAAAGGCAACCCACTGACTGGGAGAAGATCTTCACCAACCCCGCAACTGACAAAGGTCTGATCTCCAAAATATATAAAGAACTTAAGAAACTAGACTGTAAAAGGCTAATCAACCCAATTATAAAATGGGGCACTGAGCTGAACAGAGATCTCTCAACAGAAGAAGTTCAAATGGCCAAAAGACACCTAAGGTCATGCTCAACTTCCTTAGCGATCAGGGAAATGCAAATCAAGACAACTTTAAGATACCATCTTACACCTGTCAGAATGGCTAAAATCAAAAACACCAATGATAGCCTATGCTGGAGAGGTTGTGGAGAAAGGGGTACACTTATCCATTGCTGGTGGGAATGCAAACTTGTACAACCACTCTGGAAAGCAGTGTGGCGGTTTCTCAGAAAATTTGGGATCAACCTACCCATGGACCCAGCAATACCACTCTTGGGAATATACCCAAGAGAGGCCTTATCATGCAACAAAAATATATGCTCTACTATGTTCATAGCAGCATTGTTTGTAATAGCCAGAACCTGGAAACAACCTAGATGCCCCTCAATTGAAGAATGGATGAAGAAAGTATGGAATATATACATATTAGAGTACTACTCAGCAGTAAAAAACAAGGACTTCTTGAAGTTTGCAGGCAAATGGATGGAAATAGAAAACACTATCCTGAGTGAGGTAAGCCAGACCCAAAAAGAGGAACATGGGATGTACTCACTCATATTTGGTTTCTAGCCATAAATAAAGGACATTGAGCCTATAATTCGGGTTCTTAGAGAAGCTAAATAAGAAGGAGAACCCAAAGAAAAACATATAGGCATCCTCCTGAATATTAACCTTCATCAGGCGATGAAAGGAGACAGAGACAGAGACCCACATTGGAGCACCGGACTGAAATCTCAAGGTCCAAATCAGGAGCAGAAGGAGAGCGAGCATGAGCAAGGAACTCAGGACCGCGAGGGGTGCACCCACACACTGAGACAATGGAGATGCTCTATCGGGAACTCACCAAGGCCAGCTGACCTGGGTCTGAAAAAGCCTGGGTTAAAACCGGTCTCACTGAACATAGCGGACAATGAGGACTACTGAGACATCAAGAACAATGGCAATGGGTTTTTGATCCTACTGCATGTAGTGGCTTTGTGGGAGCCTAGGCAGTTTGGATGCTCACCTTACGAGACCTGGACGGAGGAGGGTTTTCCTCGGACTTCCCACGGGACGGAGAGCCCTGATTGCTCTTTGGGCTGACGAGGGAGGGGGAATGGATTGGGGGAGGGGGAGGGAAAGGGGAGGCGGAGGTGGGGAAGAGACTGAAATATTTAATAAAGAAAGAAAGAAAGAAAGAAAAAAAAAGACAAAAAAATTTCCTTTGTCACTAATAATAAAGTATAAGTACACATAAATTTCCAAAATTATTTGCAGATATATCAAAAACCCTGTAATACAACAAACCAAAAAGTCTACATTAAAAAGTTAAATGTCTATTGGAACATTTTTGTCCTGACTTGACACAAATTTTGTTACACCCCAAGGAATATGGCCTATTCAATGAATTTGAAATTTTGCAGCAAATATATTGTTTATAAATGCCAAAAGAACACTGTGGAAGTGTGTATGTTGTGGGTTTGTGAATCTTTTCCATATAAATTATGAATTGAATTATCAGATAAGTTCAGGCCTTTTATAAAGCACTTCCATAAGTCTTACATTGTATTCTTCTTATGTAAGTACTAAACATTTGCATGGATATAGTTTTAGTTTTGTGTTTATAAATTAAAATGATGCAATCTACTTTGCAGCATATTCTAGCTGTTTAGCTTAAATCTATCACCAAAATTTTAAAACAAAGGGTTACCATAAAATTTTTGAATTTTGAGAAAATATGCTCTGTTATTAAAACACTCTAAACTAGAGAAGTGTTGTTAGTGTATGTATAGTACTAAGTACAGTAATATATATGTGTACATGTCAACTTATAGATTAAAAAAATAAATACAAAGACAAAGAAGAACAAACATATAATAGGATAAAATAAATACAGCGTAAATTGATAAGAAAAGAATAACATTTAGAGCATCCTAATAAGAGTTAAAAGATAAGTAGAAATATATAGCAGAAATTAGGCTATAAAACAATCTAAAAAGAAAAATAAACAAGTAAAAGAGAAATTCCACGAGTGATGATATAAATGAAGCAACATCCTTTAATACAATCAGAATAATGAAAAAAATGTCACATACTCTACTAGGACACTCAAAGTATGCTTTTGGCTCTTGGAGGAAACCTCATCATCCCAGATGAGAAAGGTTTATTAAAAACTATAGATGTATCTTTGTAAACAGTGTTATGTAATAGTTTTGTAAAAAGAAAGAGTTAATAATATGATTCCCTGTGGCTTTTCTATGTGTACATGCTGCTATTTTACTTATTTTCTTTTCCAAAATTGATCTCCCACTGCCTTCTCTAAGGACCTTCCTTTTTCCCATTTCATTTTACAAAATCCCCAATGCCTGACATCAGAACCTTTGTTTTGAGTTGTTGAGTAATAGTGTTCAAGAGACTCCTAACCTTGCAATTTATTCATATTTCTTTTGGCTATTTCACAGAAGCAAGATAAGTCCCTATTGCTGAAAATACCATGCACTTCACTGACAAGGTTTAGAGGTCCCTAAGCCTAAACTGATCTGAAAGCCCCCTCCTTGAGGACTAGAACTCATGGTACCAGCAGACACAGTGCAAAATTCCAAAGGAAATAGGCAACCAATAGTCCTACTCAGACAAGTAGGTACGAAACACATCAACTGCCAGCATGGGACGGCAACCCTAAGGGTGCAATAGTGGCACATATACCTTGTCTGTAACCAATAGCCACCTCATTGTATTTAAGACTCATTTAACAAAAGGGTGACTAATGGGAACCTCTTTCAACCAATGGCTTTTGAGAGGCTAGACAGGTGGGGGTGGCTTTGAGTATAAAAAAGCACTGGGTCAGGATCTCCCTGTTTGCTCTCTCTCTCCCCAGTCTTCACACCTGGATGTTGGATTCTGTTCCTGTTCCTCTATGTAATCCATGAATTCCCCTTTAATAAAGAACACCTTATTGTACCCTATTTGGAGCTAGTGTGCAATTATCTGATTCGTGTTCCCCTTCCTCTGGTGTGTTCCTCTTCAAGTGACCACTCTTGACAATGGAAACCTAGGATACTACTCAGTGCTAATAAAGTCATGGTTATTAGAGAAGGATCTACATCTTCTAGTTCATTAAAACAACATAATTCATCACAACAATCTATAAACATTTGCCCATATATCATAAGATAAAAATGGTCTTCACCCATTATCAAGGAAACTTTTCTTTGCATTAGAGTACATTCCAGAAAATCACAACTAATCAAAATGCAGAGATATGGAGTCCATTCCCAATAGACATATGTACAAAACACTCCTTAGCCTAATGCTCAGGGATCATTGCTGAAGAGGGAGCATAAAGGTTTTAAGATTCGGAAGTTCAGGGAGTTTTCTATGAATGTCACCATAAAATGATACCAACATGACTACCCAAAAGTAAGTCAAACATGGACAGCACTAATCCATGCCAAAGTAGATGGAGGAAAGCACACAAGGCTTCAAACCTACATGTAAAACTACAGGGAACTGAAGAAAACTGGGATTAGGAGACCTGGCCAAACCCAGGGAAGAGCACATAACTGGTTCTTCAGGACCAAAAGGTCATCTCTAAAAACATCTATGCATGTACTATTATATAGACTGATATGCTATATTTAGGAATATGTATATACATGTATGAATGTAACAGATATTAGTGGGAAAAAAAGCCATCAATTTCATGAAGAGTGGGGAGAGGTATCAAAGAGGTAGAGGGAGAAAAGGGAAGGGAGAAATGCAAATTAAATTATAACCTCTAAATAAAAAAGTCAAAGTTCAAGGGAAACTAATAAATGCAAAAAGTGCCTGGAAAAATGCAAAATGTATTAGATATTAAACAATGAGACACCTATTTGATTTTAAATGTCATGTTTATGAATGCTGACAAGAGAACCCAGAATCATTAGGAATCTTATTTTATAGTCTAAAACCTACAAAGGATAAAATATACAGTAAAAGTTTGTCTTCTATTAAAATTTAAGATGTATTCAATTTATAAATATAAAATTGTGATCAAAAAATGAAAGGAATGAAAATATAGAATATTATATAATAAAACAATAGTTTTAATGCTGTGTATGAAAAATTAAGTACACATGAAATATATTTTTAAAATGGACCATTAGAAACTAGATAAAACAATATTTTCCTAACTAAAAATATATCAATATGAAATATGAATATAAAAAATCTATATATAAGCATGATCTGATAAGCTTTTAAGACCAAAGAAAAAGTCATTCCCCTAAAGTTTAAAAATAAATAAAAATTTAATGAAGGAATGAAGTTTCACATTGTTCTTAGATGGTATCAAATATCTGATCATAAGAATGTATCTAGTAAAAATCAAAATTGAGAGATTCTGACTTAAAATACAAAATAAAATCAAGATAAATCAAGTTTACAGTGCTGTTATGTGCTTAAAAGAACTATAAGCATTAATATGAACAAAAACATATTCTCAAGACTGATTATGAAGAAGTAAGGAAAGAATAACTGAGAAAAGGCAAGATTACATGTATTGACAAGTAAACATGAAAGATGCTCAAAATTAGACAAAAGAATAAGGTCTTATTAATTAGACCTTATAATTAAAATCATGAAATATTAACTAAACTCTTTATATATATTCTACTAGAACTTTTAAAAATGAAAAAAAATAGTTACCTTCACTAAAAATCTAGTGAAAGTTAATGAACATGTTACCTGGAAAGGGTGAACAGCCAGACTGTACTAACTTTGACCTTACTGAGCAGATAGAAAGGTTCCCATGCCAACAGAATTGTGTAGGAGGCTTTCCTCATAATGAATAAGGCAGTCAAAATGGCCAGAGACTTTCACAGGTTGTGAGAATGAGGCTAGTCAAGATTATTAATATTGAAATGAGCTATTGATAAAATATTAAAAAGATACAAGGACATTCAGATATCAATATACAAAACTTCTGAGGAATAATATTTTAAATCAATAATTTTAATTGAGGTAACGAAACACTGCCAAGTGTATGAGACAGCCTGATAATACCAACAACAAACACATTATAATTAAATTGAAAAGTACAATGAAAATTCTTTGGAAAGAGTAAATCAATTAAAAATTGCAACATTGTTGGAATACCAATAAAGATAAGGATGTATATGTATTGTTTTATGGAAACTCTAAAGTCATAGATGAAGCCAAATCTCATTAAATTCCTAAACATGGTAGAAATGGTCTAATCAAACTCTTATCCATTGTAGATCATCAGATTGTAAAGAACAAATCATATTGCTGCTAAAGTCATAACATCATTACTTTAGATAGTATAACAAAAGCTAAACAGAATGCATGTGAGTCTGTTAGAAAGAAAGATTACTATATTTATACCAAAAAGAAAATATAAGTTAAAGCACAACACACTTTATCTCAGAATGATCCAAATTCATTCAGAAATAAGGGAAAATATCTTGTGATCAAAAGAAAAGTATTAACATTTAAAATATAATGTAGGTTATATACATTAGGGATACTACTTCAAAATATATTAGTGCATTTGTTTATAACTGAAAAATACTATAAATAGAAATAACACAACGTAAAATATTATTAAACAATATTTACAACACTAATAAGAAAATAAAGGTGTTGTAACATAGACATATTTGCTGAAACCTTGCAAATAAAGGAAGAATTGAAGCAGTCTTGAAAATGAAAATCTATATAAGTGTGTATCATTACCTTATTTTTCAATACTGTACATGCACAGACACTAGAACAGCTTGGAAATATAAGGACATTTCTATCCTTAATATGAGAAAATAAAATAAGTAATACTTAGAACCCAAGGTTCTGAATAGCCGTAGTTTACTAGAAATAGATATTAACAACTTATATTGGAACTAAGAAGGTACGTCAATGGCAAACTTCTGGTTCTTATGGTGAAGAACCTCAGTTTGAAAAATGTGAGAACTAACATTAAATATGCATAGAAAAATTATAGAAAATACTATGGCAAATGTAAAATATTTTGAGATGAGAATGGAAAGGAATAAGTAACAGAAAATATTTATTTATTCTTAGTGGTTTTACAAAGTGTTGTAGTACCTATGGCAACCAGGATGGAAAAATTCTCAAAAACTGAGAAATATATCTACCATATGTGTTGAAATAAGAGCGGCGGCGGGGCTGCGTCCACAACACCCCGGCCGCTTGGCTAGCTCATGCCCGAAATAACAACACACAAACTGTATTCATTTAAGAACTGCTTGGTCCATGAACTCTAGCCCTTACAGGCTAATTCTCGCACCTGGACTAGCCCATTTCCAATGATGTGTGTAAGCACCCCAAGGTGTGCTTACCAGGAAGATTCTAGCCTAAGTCCATCGTGGGTTGCAGCTGCCTGGGAGAGCAGAGCATGGCGGCTGTCCGGTCCCTCTGGAAGCAGCACAGAGTCTGACCTCACTTCCTCTTCCTCCCAGAATTCTATTCTGTTTACTCCTCCCATCTATGTTCTAACCTATCAGGGCCAGCCAAGCAGTTTCTTTTATTGCTCAGCCAATGAAATCAACAGATTGATATGACACTCCCACATCACTTCCC
>NW_026068143.1:832240-841958 GCF_014885135.2 Alexandromys fortis | reverse complement strand
GCACCTGGACTAGCCCATTTCTAATGATGTGTGTAAGCGCCCCAAGGTGTGCTTACCAGGAAGATTCTAGCCTAAGTCCATCGTGGGTTGCAGCTGCCTGGGAGAGCAGAGCATGGCAGCTGTCCGGTCCCTCTGGAAGCAGCACAGAGTCTGACCTCACTTCCTCTTCCGCCCAGAATTCTATTCTTTTTACTCCTCCCATCTATGTTCTAACCTATCAGGGCCAGCCAAGCAGTTTCTTTTATTGCTCAGCCAATGAAATCAACAGATTGATATGACACTCCCACATCACATATGTAACTATTATACTCTCTTTGACATATATCTTAAGAACTTAAGATCACACTACAGGGATACCTGTTCAGCCATCTTCTTTGCTGCTTTACTCACAATAGTTAGGAAGTGAAAAAAAAAAATAGTGTCTTTCACCATTTAATGGATAATGAAAATGTGGTACATATACAAAATGGAATAGTACTCAACAGTAAAGAAAAATAAAACCATGCACTTTGCAGTAAATAGATGATAAGTTCCCTATATTCACACCTGTACAAACTCTCCTTGATTCTGAGGCCTAGCCCAAGTATCACATTTGTGCACCAGTTCTGCCTAGTGAATCACTGGATGCTGACCTTCAGCCTACCATTAGACAAATCATCATTTACACACCCAGCATGCTAATCTAACCTTGTAAATTCCAAGGACCCCAGAGTTCATCCACATGATACTTACAGTTCTAGGCATACCATAGGTAGCACAGATTGCAGACTAGCTCAAACAAGGAGGTGCAGCAGTTTGTCCAATTTCATGTGTGTGTGTATGAAATATGTGTTTCAATACAATGCCACAGTACCAACCAAAATCTATCAGTCCTAGAGTAATGCTTTCTAGTAAGAATTACACAGATGAACATTAAGACATAAAACTTAAAAGAATAATCATAAACTTCCTTAAGAAATTCAAGGAGGGATTTATTAATTTCTTCTTTTTATTTTCCTTTTCTTCCATTTCTTTAGGGGAGTTTTCCACTTCCTGTTTAAGGGTCTCCATCATTTTCATAAAGTTATGTTTAAAGTTGATTTCTTCTACTTCTTCTGGGTTAGGATGTTCAAGTCTTCCTGTTGTGTGTTCACTGAATTCTGTTGTTACCATGTTGCTTTTAAGGATATTGGAGGAATTCTTGCATTGACTCTTGCCCATCTCTTCCTTCAAATTAGGCCAGTAGAGTCTTAGAGTCTTGGTTCAATCTTTGCTGTGGCTGACTGTGTACTTAGGAGATTTTTTTTTTCTTTGTCTGCCCTCTCTTAAGTCCCCTCCACCCTGAAGAAGGCCGTGTTGGGTGATACAAGGACTTAGCAGATAAAAATGTGGGCTTGGGGGAAGAGTGGAATAGGGCAAAGAAAGCCAACAGCAGGGAACATACCTCACTGGATGGACGGAAACGCTTAGAGAATTGGAGGGGATCTGGATTCAGTTCCCCTGGGACTGTCCGAGAGTGGTACTTCAGAATGTACACTTGTGTGGCCACTTACTCACCTCTCCAGATCCCCTCAGAAAAGGAACAAGGTCTTTTCCAGGATTCTAAGGACCTCTCAGTTCAAGACTTGAAGACCAAAATGGAAGTAATAAAGAAAATGCAAACTGAAGGATGGCTGGATATGGAAAATTTGGTTAAATGAATAGGAACAACAAAGACTAGTATAACTAACAGAAATCTGGGAAACCATGAAAAGACCAAACCTAAGAATAGTAGGAATAGAAGAAAGAGAACTCCAGCTCAAAGGCTCAGAAAATATATTCAACAAAATTATAGAAGAACTTTTTCACAACCCAAAGAAGTATATTCCTATGATGGTACAAGAAGCATACAGAACACCAAATAGACTGGATCAAAAAAAAAAAATCCCCTTGCCATATAATAATCAAAACACAAAACATACAGAATAAAGAAAGAATATTAGGAGCTGGAAAGGAAAAAGGTCAAATAACATATAAAGGTAAACCTATCAGAATTATATGTGACTTCTCAGTGGAAACCCAGAAAGCCAGAAGGTCTTAGATAGATGTGCTGCAGACAGGAAGAGACCGTGGGTGCCAGCCCAGACTACCCAGCAAAACTATCTTTCACCATCAATGGAGAAAACAAGATACTCCATGACAAAAACACATTTAAACAATACATATCCACAAACCCAGCCTTATAGAAAATACTAGAAAGAAAACATCTACCCAAGGAATCCAACAACACCCACAATGGCAAAGACATCTGATAGCCCTTCACCAGCACAACTCAAAAGAAGGAAAACACAAACACACTACAACCAAAAATTAACCAGAGTTATCAACCACTGCTTATTAATATTGCTTAATAACAATGGACTCAATTCACCTATTAAAAGGAATGGATACGAAAACAGGATTCAGCATTCTGCTGTTTACAAGAAATACACCTCAACCTCAAAGACAGACACTACCTCTGAGTAAAGAGTTTATAAAAGGTTTTCCAATCAAATGGACCTAAGAAACAAGTTGGTGTGGCTATCCTAATATCTAAATAAGTTGATTTCAAACTAAAATCAATCAGAAGAGATGGAGAAGGATGCTCTATACTCATAACAGGAACAACTCATCAAGACGAAGTCTCAATACTGAATATCTATACCCCTAATATAAAAGCAACCACATATGTAAAAGAAATATTACTATAACTCAAGTCACACATCAAACCCCACACACTAATAGTAGGAGATTTCAACACTCCTCTCTCACCAATGTACAGGTCAACCAGATAGAAACTTAACAGAGAAATAAGAGAACTAACATATGCAATGAATCAAATGGACTTAACAAACATTTATAGAACATTCCACCCAAACAAAAAATAATATATCTTCTACTCAGCACCTCATGGAACCTACTAGAAAATTGATCACATACTCAGTAATAAAACAAATGTTCACAAATACAAAAAAAAATGGAGTAACCACCCATGTCTTACTGGATTGCAATGGAGTAAAGTTAAAATTTAACAACAATACACCCCCAGAAAGCCTACAAACTCATGGAAACTGAATAGTCAACTACTGAACCACACCTGGGTCAAGGAAGAAATAAGAAAGAAATTAATGACTTCCTTGAAATAGAAAATACAACATATCCAAACCTATGGGACAATATGAAAGCAGTAGTAAGAGGAAAGTACATAGCACTAAGTGTCCACATAAAGAAAATGGGGAATGTTCACATCAGAGATTAACAGCACACCTGAAAGCTCTAGTTCCTTGAGAACTCAATTCTTTTGGAATGACTGGGTTTTTTGGGGGGTCTGGCAGTGAACATCAACTGCACTCCATTAGTGGAGACATCAATTCCTTTTCCACTTGGTCAAAAAAAGGTATGAGGGCTACATGTCAACATTTTGGGGAGAGTGGGGAGAATATAGATTCTTAGAGGGAAAAAGTAACTTCTTTCTGATTCTATTCCTGGAACTAGAAATTTAATCTTAATCAGCCCAGTACCACTTGAGAGACCTGACTTCTTTAGTTAGAAAAAGATCAAAAGCTTTAAGATTTTTCCACACATTTTTAACTGATGTGTGTGCATGCATGTGCACACACGTGTGTGTGTGTGGGGGGGGTGATGTTATTCCTTGGAAACTACAGCTCCCAGACTTCTCCTGGATTACCGTCACCTGTGTGCGCGCTGGCCGCGCCCAGGTGAAGGCCATTCCTCCCAGATAACCTTGCGCCCCCCGTTAAAAGCGAGGGTCCACGAGGTTTCGCTCTCTCTTGGCCTCTCCCTGGCCCCCAACCATTGTGTGTCTGCACGTCCCACCCCTTATTGTGTTCCCCTCTCCCCATTAAAGTGCACCCACGTGGGAGCCGCGTGTCCGTCTCTTCCTCTTGCGTCTCGTCTATCCTGTGTTTGTCCACACACCCACGCCGCCGCCGTTTTTAAAGGAATAATAGGTATTTATGAGTAAGTTTAACAGATTTAAATTTTTCAACCATGTGTGCCTCAGACTTGGTAGCCAGAACTTTTACCTAATGAGCTATTTCCTTGGCCCAATTTTCAAAATATTTTAAATGAAGATGTTCATAAAACTTCCAAAATTGTGTCTGTGATATGAACAGAAGTTCTAGAAGCAGAGCTTTCCTGTGGGTGTTTATTTAGAGCTGACGAGCTTCTCTGCACTTTGAGCATCTCTGAGCTATCCATTTTATCATAGTATTCACAAAGCCTTCTCACTCACTTGTCAAACACCTTTTTTTACATTTGAGTTTGCAACTTTTGATCCACATTAAAGCTGTTTAAAGAACTAATCATCCTGCTGTGTGTAATTAAATCAATGTATATCTTGGCTATCTAACACTTGAAAATGGAACAAAAAAATCAGATATCAATATATAATTCTTGTGATAGCAACCAGTGTTATTCTTTATGTTCTGGTGTTAAATTATGATGTAAAATATCTATATTTCTGGGATTTAAAAGTTAAAATAATATTGAAAGCCCAAAACAAAGTGTGGTTGTAATCAATACTTTAATATTTTTTTTGTTTGGTTATCATTTGTGTGAGTACATACATATCCCACTTTTGCTATAAAATATTGTTGCTACATCTATATATAAGTTAATACTTGAAAATTTAATTAAAGCAATGTTTCTCAAATGTCAATAGACATATGCATAATCTGGTGGTCTAGGGTTAAGGATGCAGACTAGTGAAACAATAATTGCCTAGCATGATTGAGGTTAAGTTCATTCCTCAGGACTAAGAGGAAATACTTCCTGAATCATCCAGAGATTCTTCCCAGGTCACTACACGTAATTTAGTAAATCAGAGATAGGTGTGAGTGTTTGCACTTTTGGATTTCAGGCTTTGATTCTCAAACCTAAGGAAAACTGCATTTGGAAGTTCACCCCTGAGAAAAGTTTGAGCCTGGGCTTCATTCAGTGAGTCCCAATGAAGACTGGGTTATAGTGTCAAATCCTGTCTCAAACAATTAAAAAAAAAATGACACCAACAGCAGGAAAAAAAATAACTAAAGAGAGAGGTAAAATAAATATTTACGTTACAGCTACTTTAGAGAGAATTCTGGAGTTGAGAAAACAAATGATTTGTGAAAAATCTAAGAAATGTACACAACAGCATAAATAAATCACAATTAACTTCTTTTTAATTTATTTTTATTTATTTATTTTTGTTGAAAAAATTTCTGCCTCCTCCCTGCCTCCCATTTCCCCCTCCCCCTCCCCCCACTCCTCTTTCCCACTCTTCACTCCTCTCCCCCTCCTCCCACTCCATTCCCCCTCTCTCTGGAGTCTGAAGAGCAGTCTGGATTCCCTGCCCTGTGGGAAGTCCAAGGTCCTCCCCACCCTCCATCCAGGAATTAACTTCTTAACAAAAGTGTTTGCCCAGATCCCTTTGTTGAGAAAGGATTTTATGTATTCCAGGTCAGCTGAGAACTCAGTACGTAGCCAAGGATTGTTAAGAGCTTATGATCTTATCTCCACCTCACAAGTACTAGGGTAACAGGCTTTTTACAAGGATTCTGGTTTATGCATAAACAGAGATCAAATGCAGGGCTTCTTCATGCTAATCAAGCAATCTGCCAAAATCAAAAACCAACCAAACAAACAAAAACAGTTTTCTCCCTACTCTATCTAGGAGACCAGGTAGAGCTTGCACAAAACAGAAACCTTTATTACAACTGGTTCCTCAGCTGATGTGAAATGACAGTGTATTATTTCCTGCCTAAAATGGTAGCTCTGACTTCCACCATCACTCCCAAATCCTCAGCTTAATCCCAGGACCTGTAGACTCCTGCTGTGCTTCAAAGACAAACCCGGAGTCAGTAAAGTCATCAAAATCCCACCTTGCAAACTACAAAGGAATGGACCTTTGTAAGGGTGTGGTGCAAGAATGTTATCCAATCAGAGTCAAGTTTGGACCATGATAGACTATTCCTAACAGTCATTCCCAGCTAATCTTAGACTACTTGCTACAATGCTGTTCAGAGCAGCCAATCAAAGCAGAATGCAGGGCAGAGCTGCTCCCTGGAAGAAGCAGAAGGAAAAATCCCCGGATTTCCCAAAAATCATACCAACCTGAAGTCCGAGATTAGCACCTAGCAGCTTTCTGCTAGCGCTGCTCGCATTTTATCAAACTCACTTCACTTGTTAAGATTTTCAAGGGTAAGTCCTGGTGGGCAAGGAAAGAGAGGAACCAGTTTCAAAATGTAGGTGCGCAGGAGCCAGTAAAAGGATGAGCCAAACTGAAAGTCAGTCTTTCAACCAGTAAAGGTCTTGAACAATTGTCAATTGCAGTACAATTTTGGATTGGGCTTTTGTGTGTGTGTGTGTGTGTGTCTGTGTGTGTGTGTGTGTGTGTGTGTGTGTGTGTGTGTGGTTTTCGAGATAGGCTTTCTAGTTATCCTGGAACTAGCTCTTGTATACCAGCCTGGCCTCTAACTCACATAGATTCTCCTGCCTCTGCATCCTAAATTCTGGGATTAAAGGAGTGCACCACGACTGCCCGGCTCTGGGATTGGGTTTCTAGCTCCTACTGACTTCAAATATATGTGCTTTACTTGACATGTTGGTTTCTGTCCTTTCTAGTATATTTCTTGACTAAACAAGGTACGTTCCTATTGGATCTATATACTTTGATTATTTTCTTTCTGTTTAAACAATTGAAGACAGGTTTTTGTTTCAATAGCCTGCCGGCAGCAAGGAAGGCCTTTTCTCAGCAAGGTCCCTGGCCAGCCAGGGTCCCTGATCCTGTTCCAGAAGATCCATCAGAGGGGTGAGTGTGTTCTTGACCTTCAGCAGGAGCCCAGAAAGGGAGCAAAGACATTCCCTGACCCCCTTAACTACCTGGTCCTTCTGCAGGGGCTGCTTCCCTCTGCTCCGACCTCTCTCTTCCTATCCCATCCCAGTTTGCTCCCAGGAAAGCCCTCCCTTCTTCCTCACTTCTTCCTCCCTTCTTCCTCCCTTCTTCCTTCCTTCCTTGGGGCCATAAGATCCCCAAGCTCAGCCTGTTTCGGCACTGGGACGGGGTAGTGGGTACAACCGGGCAGGCGGTGGTAAGTCCTTTGTTTCAATAACCTGCCAGCAGCAAGGAAGCCCTTTTGTCAGCAAGGTCCCTGGCCAACCAGGGGCCCTGATCCTATTCTGGAAGATGCACCAGAGGGATGAGTGTGTTCTTGACCCTCAGCAGGAGCCCAGAAAGGGAGCACAGACATTCCTCAACCCCCTTAACTCTCTAGTCCTTCTGCAGGGGCTGCTTCCCTCTGCTCCGGGCTCTCTCTTCCTAACCCATCCCAGCTTGCTCACAGTACCCTCTCCCTTCTTCCTCCCTTCTTCCTCCCTTCCTTGGGGTCATAAGATCCCCAAGATAAGCCTGTTTGGGCACTGGGACCAGGTGGTCAGTGCAACGGGGTGGGCGGGAGTTCCTTTGATTCAATAGCCTGCCAGCAGTAAGGCAGGCCTTTTATCAGCGAGGTCCTGGACCAGCAAGGGAACCTGTACCAGAAGATCCATCGGATAGCATTTGAAGGAAGAGATGGGCAGGCGCCAAGGCAAGAATTCCTCCATCAATCTGAAAAAACAACATGAAAACACCAGAACCCAGTGATTTTACACCAGAAGGACTTGAACACCCTAATCCAAAATAAGTAAAAAAAAAATGACATTATGAAAGCGATAGAGTCCCATAAACAGCATGTGAAAAATGCCCTTATAGAAATGGATGAGAAGTCTAACAAAAAGATTGAAGAAATGAGTAAATCCATAAATGATACCCTGGGAAACCAAGAAAAAACAATCAAACAGGTAATGTAAACAGTTCAAAAAATTGAAAACTGAAATGAAGGCAAGGAAGAAAACACAAACCGAGGGCCAGCTTGATATGGAAAATCTAGATCAACAAATAGAGACTACAGAAACAAGCATAACCAATAATATACAAGAGATAGAAGAAAAAAAATCTCAGATGTTGAAGACACCATAGAGAAAATAAACACATTGATTAAAAAAAAAAAAAAACAATCCAACAAATTCTCATCACAAAACATTCAGGAAATATGGGTCACAATAAAAAGAACAAACCTAAGAATAATAGGGATGGAAGAAGGAGAAGAATTATAGCTCAAAGGCCCAGAAAATATATTTAACAAAATTATGGAAGAAAACTTTCCCAACATGAAGAAAGATATTCCTATGAATATTCAAGAAGCATACAGAACACCAAATAGACTGGATCAAAAAAGTCCCTTGCCATATAATAATCAAAACACAAAACATACAGGTTAAAGAAAGAATATTAAGATCTGCAAAGGAAAAAGGTCAAGTAATTTATAAAGATAAACCTATCAGACTTACACCAGACTTCACTATGGAAACCATGAAAGCCAGAAGGGCCTGGATAGAGGTACTGCAGAAAATAAGAGACCATGGATGCAAGCCCAAACTACTATACCAAGCCAAGCTATCGTGCACTATCAATGGAGAAAACAACATATTCGAGGATTAAAAACAAATTTAAACAACACATAGCCACAAATCCAGTCTTACAGAAAGTAATGGAAAATCACAACCCAGGGAATCCAACATTGCCAACACTGCCTACAATAACTCAGACATCTAGCGATCCTTCACCAGCACAACTCAAAGAAGGGAAACATAAAAACTCTACTACCAAAAAATAATAATAATAACTGGAGTTAACAAAAACTGGTCATTAATATCACTTAATATCAATGGAATCATTTCACCTATAGAAAGGCACAGGCTAAGAGACTGGATACAAAACAGGATCCAATGTTCTGCTGTTTACAAGAAACATACCTCAACCACAAAAACAGACATCTACTCAGAGTAAAGGGTTGGAAAAAGGTTTTTCAAGCAAATGGATCTAAGAAACAAGCAGGTGTGGCCATACTAATTTCTAACAAAATTGAATTCACACTAAAATCAATCAGAAGAGATGGAGATGGACATTTTATACTCATAACAGGAACAATTCATCAGGATGAAGCCTCAATCCTGAATATCTATGCCCCTAGTATATAAGCACCCCCTTATGTAAAGGAAACACTACTAGAACTTAAAGCAGACATCAAACCACACACACTAATAGAAGGAGACTTCAACACACCCTCTCTCACCAATGGACAGGTTAAACAGACAGAAACCTAACAGAGAAATAAGAGAACTAATGGAGGTAATGGATCAAATTGACTTAACAGACAATCTATAGAACATTCTACCCAATATACCTTCATCTCTGCAGCTCCTGGAACCTTCTCGAAAATTGACCACATACTCGGTAACAAAGCCAACTTCCATAGTTAAAAAATTATTAGTAACCACCTGTGTCTTATCAGGTCACCATGGATTAGAGTTAGAATTCAAAAACAATGTTACCCCCAGAAAGCCTACAAACTCATGGAAACTGAACAGTCAACTACTGAACCACACCTGGGTCAAGGAGAAGTAAAGAAGTAAATTGTCTTTCTTGAATTTAATGAAAATAAAGACACAACATACTCCAACCTATGGGACACTGTGAAAGAAGTGCTAAGAGGAAAGTTCATAGCACTAAGTGCCCATTTAAAGAAAATGGAGAAAGCACACATTGGAGACTTAACAACATACCTGAAAACTCTAGAAAAAAAAAAAAAGAAGACTCACCTAGGAGAAGTAGAAGACTGGA
>NW_026068143.1:827502-830014 GCF_014885135.2 Alexandromys fortis | reverse complement strand
TTTATGCCAATACCACACTGTTTTCATTACTGTAGCTCTGTGATAGAGTTTGAAGTCAGGGATGGTAATGCCTCCAGAAGATCCTTTATTGTATAGGATTGTTTTGGCTATCCTGGGTTTTTTATTTTTCCATATAAAATTGATTATTGTCCTCTCAAGATCCGTGAAGAATTTTGATGGGACCTTGATAGGAATTGCATTGAATCTATAAATTGCCTTTGGTAGAATTGCCATTTTTACTATGTTGATCCTCCCAATCCAAGAGCAAGGGAGGTCCTTCCATTTTCTGATATCCTCATCAATTTCTTTCTTCAATGCTTTAAAGTTCTTGTCAAATAGATCTTTTACTTCCTTGGTTAGAGTTACCCCGAGATATTTTATGCTGTTTGTGGCTATTGTGAAAGGTGAAGCTTCTCTGATTTCCCTCTCTGCTTCCATATCCTTTGTGTATAAGAGGGCGACTGATTTTTTGGAGTTGATCTTGTATCCTGCCACATTACTAAAGGTATTTATCAGCTGTAAAAGTTTCTTGGTGGAGTTTTGAGGGTCACTTATGTACACTATCATATCATCTGCAAATAACGAAAGTTTAACTTCTTCCTTTCCAAGTCAAATCCCCTTGATCCCCTTATGTTGTCTTATTGCTATTGCTAGAACTTCAAGCACTATGTTGAAGAGGTATGGCGAGAGTGGGTTTCTGAGTTTAGTGTTCCTGAGTTTAGTGGGATGGCTTTGAGTTTCTCTCCGTTTAATTTGATGTTAGCTGTCGGCTTGCTGTATATAGCTTTTATTATATTTAGGTATGACCCTTGTATCCCTAGTCTCTCCAAGACTTTTATCATAAAGGGATGTTGAATTTTGTCAAATACTTTTTCAGCATCTAATGAAATGATCATATGGTTTTTTTCTTTCAGCTTATTTATATGATGGATTACATTGATAGATTTTCGTATGTTGAACCAGCCCTGCATCTCTGGGATGAAGCCTACTTGATCATAATGGATAATTTTTCTAATGTGTTCTTGGATTCGGTTTGCCAGTATTTTGTTGAGGATTTTTGCGTCGATGTTCATGAGTGAGATTGGCCTGTAATTCTCTTTCTTGGTTGAGTCTTTGTGTGGTTTTGGTATCAGAGTGACTGTAGCTTCATAAAAGGAATTTGGCAATGACTCTTCTGCTTCTATATTGTGAAATACATTAAGGAGTATAGGTATTAGGTCTTCTTGGAAGTTCTGGTAGAATTTCGCATTGAAACCATCAGGTCCTGGGCTTTTTTTGGTAGGGAGGTTTTTGATAACAGCTTCTAGTTCTTCGCGACTAACAGGTCTATTTAGGTTGTTCACCTGGTCCTGGTTTAACTTTGGTATATGGTATTTATCTAAAAACGTGTCCATTTCTTTTACATTTTCCAGTTTTGTGCCATACAGGCCTTTGTAGTAAGATCTAATGATTCTTTGAATTTCCTCTGTGTCTGTGGTTATGTCCCCCTTTTCATTTCTGATCTTATTAATTTGCATATTCACTCTCTGGCGTTTTATTAGTTTGGATAGAGGTTTATCAATCTTGTTGATTTTCTCCAGGAACCAGCTTTTTGTTTCATTGATTCTTTGGATTGTTTTCTGTGTTTCTATTTTGTTGATTTCAGCCCTCAGTTTGATTATTTCCAGTCTTCTACTCCTCCTAGGTGAGTCTGCTTCTTTTTTTTCTAGAGCTTTCAGATGGGCTGTTAAGTCTCCAATGTGTGCCTTCTCTGTTTTCTTTAAGTGGGCACTTAGTGCTATGAACTTTCCTCTCAGGACTGCTTTCATAGTGTCCCAGAAGTTTGAGTAGGTTGTTTCTTTATTTTCATTGAATTCAAGGAAGACTTTAATTTCTTTCTTTATTTCTTCCTTGATCCAGGTGTGGTTCAGTAGTTGACTGTTCAGTTTCCATGAGGAGTTTGTAGGCTTTCTGGGGGTAGCATTGTTGTTTAAATCTAACTTTAATCCATGGTGATCTGATAAGACACAGGAGGTTAGGGATTTTTTTTTTTTGTAACTGTGGAAGTTTGCTTTGTTACCAAGTATGTGGACAATTTTCGAGAAGGTTCCACGGGCTGCAGAGAAGAAGGTATATTCTTTCCTATTTAGTTGGAATATTCTATAGATGTCTATTAAATCCAATTGATTCATTACCTCCATTAGTTCTCTAATTTCTCTGTTAGGTTTCTGTCTGATTGACCGCTCCATTGGTGAAAGAGGATTGATTGTTGAAGTCTCCTACTATTAGTGTGTGCGATTTGATGGCTGCCTTGAGTTTTAGTAATGTTTCTTTTATGTACGTGGGTGCTTTTATATTACGGGCATAGATATTCAGGATTGAGACTTCCTCCTGATGAATTGTTCCTGTTATGAGTATAAAATGTCCCTCTCCATCTATTCTGATTGATATAAGTTTGAAGTTAACTTTGTTAGAAATTAGTATGGCCATACCTGCTTGTTTCTTAGGTCCATTTGCTTGATAAACCTTTTCC
>NW_026068143.1:808227-826247 GCF_014885135.2 Alexandromys fortis | reverse complement strand
AGTGTGTTTATTTTCTCTATGGTATCTTCAGTGTCTGATATTCTTTCTTCTATCTCTTGTATTCTGTTGGTAGTACTTGTCTCTGTAGTTCCTGTTCATTTACCCAGATTTTCCATCTCCAACCTTCCCTCGGTTTGTGTTTTCTTCATTATTTCCATTTCATTCTTCTAGTCTTGAACTGCTTTCCTTACCGGTTTGATTGCTTTTTCTTGTTTCTCTTGGTTTTCTTGGGTATCTTTGAGCGATTTATTCATTTCCTCTACCTTTTTGTTTGTAATCTCTAATTGTTTATGGCAGTTTTTCACCTTCTGTTTAAGGTCTATTATTTTCATATAATTGACTTTTGAGTCGATTTCTTCTAATTCTTCTGGGGTAGGGTGTACAATTCTTCTTATTTTGGGATCCCTTGATTCTGGTGACGTCATGTTGCCTTTCCTGTTGTTGGAGGAAGTCTTGCATTGGTGCCTTCTCATCTCCTCCTTCAAATGTAGCCAGGAGAGGCCTGGTGTCTTGGTCCAGTCTTTGCTGTGACTGAGTCTTTGGGTGTATCTCTTCAGTGTAGAAGCAGGGACCATCCTGTCGAGCTGGAACTCCTCAGCACCCAAACATGGACGACCGTCCAGATGGAACTCCTCAGCACTGCTCTGGGTCGGTTGTGGATGCAAGCCCAATGTCTCTGCTGGTGCCCGGATCGGATCTCCTTGCTGCTTGGGTGGCCCAAAGATGTCTCTCCTGGTGCCCTGACTGGATCTTCTTGCTGCTTGGGTGGCTTGTAAACAAGGGGCCTACCTGGCTTGCTGCAGGCAGGCTATTGGGACAAAGGAGCTACCACCCTCCTGATTCGGATTCGGCCCCTGTGCCCGAACCAGCTGAGCTGGGAGATGTTATATGGTCAAAGAGGTGAGGGAGTCAGACGGAGGGGGGGGGGGGGGGGTGGGGATGCAAGCTTGGTGGGTTAGGAAGAGAGAGGAGGTATCGGGCAGTACAGCCCCTGAGGATGACCAGGAAGTGTAGGAGGGATGAGGAATGTCTGAGTTCCCTGTCCTGGGCTGCTGCCATGGTCACAAACTCACTCACCCCAATGATGTCTCTTCTGGTGCCTGGACCAGATCTCCTTGCTGTTGGGTGGCTCGTAAACAAGGGGCAAGAAGGATATTCTTATGAAGGTGCAAGAAGCACACAGGATACCAAATATACTGGATCAAAAAAATAATCCCTTTGAATATAATAATCAAAACACAAAACATACAGAATAAAGAATATTAAGAGCTGTAAGGAAAAAGGTCAAGTAACTTATAATGGTAAACTTACACCTGACTTCCATGAAAGCCAGAAGGTCTTGGGTAGATGTGCTACAAAAGCTAAGAGACCATGGATGCAATGCCAGAGTGCTATACCCAACCAAGCTTTTTTCACCATCAATGGAGAAAACAAAATATTCCAGGATGAAAACAAATTTAAACAATACATAGTCACAAATCTAGCCTTACAGGAAGTAGTAGAAGGAACATCACAAACCCAGGAATACAACAATACCCACAAAAACTCAGACATCTAGCAACCATTCACTAGCACAACTCAAAGAAGGGAAACATAAACTCTACCCCCCAAAAAAGGAAAAAAATATAACCGGAATTAACAACCACTGGTCATTAATATCACTTAATATCAATGGACTCAATTCACATATAAAAATGTACAGGCTAAGAGATTGGATACAAAAGTAAGATCCAACATTCTGTTGTTTTCAAGAAACACACCTCAACAACAAAGACATACATCAACTCAGAGTAAAGGGTTGGGAAAAGGTTTTTCAAGCAAATGGACCTAAGAAACAAGTGGGTGTGGCCATTCTAATTTCTAACAAAATTGACTTCAAACTAAAATCAATCAGAATAGATGGACACTTTATACTCATAACAGGAACAATTCATCAGGATGAAGTCTCAGTCCTGAATATCTATACCCCTAATATAAAAGCACCCACTTATGTGAAAGAAACATTACTAGAACCCAAGGCAGATATCAAACCCCATACAATAATAGTAGGAGACTTCAACACTCCTCTCTCACCAATGGACAGGTTAATCAGACAGAAACATAACAGAGAAATAAGAGAATTAATGGAGGCAACATATCAAATGGGCTTAACAGACATCTATAGAACATACCACCCAAATAGAAAAGAATATACCTTCTTCTCAGCATCTCATGGAACCTTCTCAAAAATTGACCATATACTTGGTAACAAAGCAAATTTCCACAGATAAAAAAAAAAATATTAGTAACCACCTGTGTCTTATTGGATCACCATGAAATAAAGTTAGAATTTAACAATAATTCTACCCCATAAAGCCTACAAATTCTTTCAAGCTGAACAGTCAACTACTGAACCACACCTTGGTCAGGGAAGGAAAAAAGAAAGAAATTAAAGTCTTTATTGAATTCAATGAAAATAAAGACACAATATACCCAAACCCATGGGACACTATGAAAGTGGTGCTAAGAGGAAAGTTCATAGCTCTAAGTGCTCACATTAAAAAAATGGAGAAATCTCACATTGGAGACTTAACAGCACAGCTGAAAGCTCTAGAAAAAAAAAAAAGAAGCAGACTTACCCAGGAGGAGAAGAATACTGGAAATAATCAAACTGAGGGCTGAAATCAACAAAATGGAAACAAAGAAAACAATCCAAATAATCAATGAAACAAAGAGCTGATTCTTGGAGAAAATCAACAAGATTGACAAACTTTTATTCAAACTAATCAAAAGGCATAGAGAGAACATGCAAATTAACAAGATCAGAAATGAAAAGGGGGACATAACAACAGACACTGAGGAAATTCAGAGAATCATTAGGTCTTACTACAAAAGCTTATATGCCAGAAAATTGGAAAATGTAAAAGGAATGGACTTTTTTTTAGATAAGTACCATTTACCAAAATTAAATCAAGACCTGGTGAACAATTTAAATAGACCTATAAATCATGAGGAAATAGAAGCTGTCATAAAAAAAAAAAAAAAAAAAAAAAAAAAAAAAAAAAAAAAAAAAAAAAAAACTCCCAACCAAAAAAATGCCCAGAACCTGATGGGTTTAATGCAGAATTTTATCAGAACTTACAAGAAGAGCTAATACCTATACTCCTTAATGTGTTTCACATAATAGAATCAGAAGAGTCATTGCTAAACTCTTTTTATGAAGCTGCAGTTACCCTGATTCCAAAACCACACAAAGATCCAACCAAGAAAGAGAATTACAGACCAATCTCACTCATGAATATCGACGCAAAAATCCTCAACAAAATACTGGCAAACCGTATCCAAGAACACATCAAAAAACTATCCATTAAGATCAAGTAGACTTCATCTGAGAGATGAAGATCTTATCAATGTAATCCATCACATAAATGAACTGAAAGAAAAACAACCCATATGATCATTTCATTAGATGCTGAAAGAGCATTTGACAAAATTTGACACCCCTTTATGATAAAGGTTTTTGAGAGATTAGGGAAACAAGGATCATACATAAATATAATAAAAGCAATATACAGCAAGCCAACAGCTAATATCAAATTAAATGAAGAGAAACTCAAAATCATTCCACTAAAATCAAGAACAAAACAGGGCTGCCCACTCTCATCATATCTCTTCAACATAGTTCTTGAAGTTCTAGCTTTACCAATAAGACAACATAAGGAGATCAAGGGAATTCAAATCAGAAAGGAAGAAGTCAAACTTTCGTTATTTGCAGATGATAGGATAGTGTACATTAATGACCCCAAAACTCTACCAAAGAACTTCTATACCTGATAAATAACTTCAGTGATGTGGCAGGTTACAAGATCAACTCAAAAAAATCAGTATCCTTCCTATACACAAAGCATAGAGAAGCAGAGAGGGAATTCAAAGAAACGTCACCTTTTATGATAGCCACAAATAGCATAAAGTATCTTGGGGTAACTCTAACCAAGGAAGTAAAAGATCTATTTGAAAAGAACGTTATGGCTTTCAAGAAAGAAATTGAAGAGGACAATAGAAAATTACAGGATCTCCCATGCTCTTGGATTGGGAGAATCAATATAGTAAAAATAGCAATTCTACCAAAGGCAATCTATAAATTCAATGCAAGCCCCATTAAAATCCCAAGAAAATTCTTCACAGACCTTGAGAGGACAATAATCAACTTTATATGGAAAAACAAAAAACCCATGATAGCCAAAACAATCTTATACAATAAAGGAACTTGTGGAGGCATTATCTTCCCTGACTTCAAACTCTATTACAGAGCTACAGTATTGGAAACAGCTTGGTATTGGCTTAAAAACAGAGAAGTTGACCAATGGAATAGAATAGAAGACCCAGATTTTAACCCACAATCCTATGAACACCTGATTTTCGACATAGGAGCTAAAAGTATACAATGGAAGAAAGAAAGCATCTTCAACAAATGGTGCTGGCATAACTGGATGTCAACCTGTAGAAGAATGAAAATAGACCCATATCTAGCACCATGCACAAAACTCAAGTCCAAATGGATTAAAGACCTCAATATTAACTGAAACACACTGAACCTGATAGAAGAGGAAGTGGGAAGTAGTCTACAGCACGTAGGCACAGGAGACCACTTCCTACGTATAAACCCAGTAGCACAGACAATAAGGGCAACATTGAATAAAGGGAACCTCCTAAAACTGAGAAGCTTCTGTAAAGCAAAGGATACTGTCATTAATACAAAAAGGTATCCTGCTGATGGGAGATCTTCAGCAACCCCGCAACAAAGTTCTGATCTCCAAAATATATAAAGAACTTCAGAAACTAAACTTTAAAATCCTAATTAACTCAATTAAAAATGGGGTACTGAACTGAACAGAGAATTCTCAACAGAAGAAGTTCAAATGGCCACTTAATGTTCTGCTCAACCTCCTTAGTGATCAGGGAAATGCGAATCAAAACAACTTTGAGATATCATCTTCGACTGTCAGAATGGCTAAAATAAAAAAGAAAAACACCAATGACAGCCTTTGCTGGAGAGGATGAGTAAAGGGAACACTCATCCAATTGCTGGTGGGAATGCAAACTTGTGCAACCACTTTGGAAATCAGTGTTGCTGTTTCTCAGGAAATTCGGGATCAACCAACTCCAGGATCCAGAAATACCACTCTTGGGAATATACCCAAGAGATGCCTTATCATCCTACAAAAACATGTGTTCAACTATATTCATAGCAGCATTATTTGTAATAGCCAGAACCTAGAAACAATTAGATTCCTCTTTATTGAAGAGTGGATAAAGAATGATTGGAATATATACACATTAGTGTACTATTCAGAGGTAAAAAAACAATGGCATTTTGAATTTTGCATGCAAATGGATAGAAATAGAAAACACTATCCTGAGTGAAGTAACCCAGACCCAAAAAGATGAATATGGTTTGTACTCATTCATAACTGGATTCTAGCCATAAATCAAGGACATTGAGACTATAAATTGTGATCCTAGAGAAGCTAAATAAGAAGTTGAACCCAAAGAAATACATATAGTTTTCCTCCTGGATATTGGAAGTAGACAAGATTGCCAGGCCAATATTGGGAGCTCGGGGGTGGGTATGGGGTGGGGGTAAGAGGAGATGGAAGAAAAAAGTGAGAAGGGGAGGATGGGGAGAGCTTGGAGGATTGGGATGTTTGGGATGGAGGAAGGTTGGATATGGGAGCAGGGGAGTATATATCTTATTTAAGGGAGCCATTTTAGGGTTGGCAAGAGACTTGACTTTAGAGGGGTTCCCAGGTGTCCAAGGAGATGTCCCCAGCTAGTTTCTTGGACAGCTGAGGAGAGGGAGCCTGAAATGGCCCTATTCTATAGCCAAACTGATGAATATCTTGCATATCACCATAGAACCTTCATCTGGCGATGGATGGGGATAGAGACAGAGACCCACATTGGAGCAGTGGACTGAGCTCCCAAGGTCCCAATGAGGAGCAGAAGGAGGGAGAACATGAGCAGGGAAGTCAGGACTGCGAGGACTATGCACCAACCCACTGAGACCGTGGGGCTGATCTAATGGGAACTTACCAAGGCCAGCTGAACTGGGACTGATGGGGCATGTGACCAAACCGGACTCTCTGAATGTGGTGTTCATTGAGGGCCATCTGAGAAGCCAAGGACAATGGCACTGGGTTTTGATCCTACAGCATGTACTAGCTTTGTGGGTGCCTAGTCTGTTTGAATGTTCACTTTGATAGACCTGGATGGAGGGGTTAGGACCTTGGAATTCCCACAGGACAGGGAAACCTGACTGCTCTTTGGACTAGAGAGGGAGGGGCAGGGTGTTGGGAGAAGTGGAGGGAAATGGGAAGAGGAGAGGACGTGGAATTTTTTAATAATATTTTTAATAAATAAATTAATCAAAAAAATAACAGAGCGGCAAGCTTAGGTTCGCTCTCTTGGTTCCTGCTCTTGCTCTAGCAACTAGACTCCTTTCCTGACGATTGTTGTTTGTAAGTTTTACCCCTAAAATAAATACCCCTTTAAATCCAAACTGGTGTGGGATTGTTTTGCTGATTATCTTTCCTTACTGCTTGTTTTTATTCCTTTTCAATTTCTTTTCTTCTTCTGTTTATTCTCTCTCCCACCCATCCCTACCTATCCTTTCTTCTTTCTTTCTATTATACTGTGGGAGAATGGTTTTGTACCCTGTAAAGATTTATCACTTGTATTGGTTTAATACAAACCTGTTTGGCCAGAAATCAGGCAGGAAGTATAGGTGGGTTGACCAGAATAGGGAAATTCTGAGAAGAGAAAAGGCTCAATCTGCAGTCATCACCCAGATGCAGCGGAAGCAAGATGAGAATGCCTCACTGATATAAGGTACCAAGCCATGTGGCTAAGACAGACAAGAATTATGGGTTAATTTAAGATGTAAGTATTAGCTAAACATATGCCTAAGCTATTGTCTAAACAGTGTTGTAGAAATTAACATAGTTTCTGTGTTGTTACTCATGTCTGTGGGCGGGATGAATTGTTTCTGCCTACACTATTGGACATTCAGCTCTTTATTAAACCAATCAGATGTTTTAGACAGGCAAAGTAACACAGCTTCACAGAGTTAAACAAATGCAACATAAAAGAATGCAACATATCTTGGCATCATTGAGCAAATGTTCCAGAGCATAGACAAATGCAACACATCCCAAACAAATATTCTGCAAGAATAGGCTCACATGTCTACTTCTGGTGGGAAACAAGAAGGAATTAAAATAGTCTACATAGGTTTTGAGGAGACTTTCGACCTCACTGGCCTACAACCCACAAGGTGGTATCCTGCCCCTGTCACTAATTTTTTTCTTTAATTATCCATTACTTCTAGTAACAACCTTGTTGAACATATTGTTCTTTTCACTGTTTAATTTAGATATATTGTAAAGTAATATGTTAAAAATTGAGCTGCAAAGCATTGTATTTCTGTATTTTTATTCTTTGTTTTTTTTAAAAAATGTTGCCTCTTGCTATCTTTTATATATTCTATCCACTTGCTAGATTTATGTTTTCTCACCCCAGGTATTCTTATTTTTATATTATTTATGTCCTTTGACTCATCTTCCCTTAAGGGATTTCCCAGTAGACACTGTTTTCCTGGCTTTTCAATACCCCAATTTATGCACACCTGAATCAAAATATGAGGGACAGCATGTGACATTTGTCTTTCTGAGTTTGAGTTATCTCACTTAGTATAATTTCTCCCTAGTTTCAACCACTTACTTTCACATTTCATCATTTTGTTTTTCTTTATAGCCAGGTAAATTTTCATTGTGTATATATGCAGTATTTCCATTATCCATTCGTCAGTTGATGGGAATCTAGGCAGATTCCATTTTCTAGCTATTGTGAGTATAGCAGCATTGTCTTCTGAAATTGTCTTCTACCTTTCATTGAACTGTTGTTGTTCTATCTTCAGAATTCTCTCAGGATGTCTTATCATTCTGGTATTGCTATATCCAAATTATTTTCTTTGGATAACATTGCTACAATTAATTTCAGATACATCTCTGAGAATATGTTCTTTTCTGTGTTGTATTATTTTCTGTTTCTGTTAAATAATAATATCCTCACGTATACTCATTTTGGGCTAAAGAACTTGTGACTGTCTTGGATTCCTTTATGATCAGGAAGTTAGGATCTCAAATTTAGAGTTGTGCTAGTCACCTTCAGGAGAACATTTTCATTCCATCTTAGGCTAGCACTCATCATTATATTTTAGTCTATGAGAGTTGTTTCTTCATTCCCTTATCTCATTTATTGACTTTATTTTAGGAGTGTTTGTGTTTTTTTTTTAATTATTTTATATTCTGAGAATATATTATAGTTATAACATTTCTCCTTTCTTTTTCTTTTCTCTAAATCCTCCCATAATGCCTATCCAAATCTTCTTAAAATTTTTGGCCATTTTTTTTTTTACTAATTGTTATTTCATGCATAATATATGCATGTGTTTGTGTATGTATGTATGTATATATGCATGTATATGTGTTTGCATGTATGTATATGTGTATAATGTAAATGTAGGCTATCCACTGACAGAGTGCAAGTGAATCAGCCCCAAAAGCCTGGAGAAGATGAACATGAGAGATCTGGCTCCATACCTCATCTTTCACACAATGGCAATGGCCTGGGTGAGGGAGAGAAGCCTGCCTGCCCCTCACCACATCTGTTGAAGGTGTGAGAGCTGTTTCTGAAGTCACCAGAGGGAGAGAGCTGGCCCTGCCTATCACCTGCTAGAGCACTCAGCAGAGTTGGCCCCTTTCACTTCACCTGGGCAGTAGAGTAGGGCTGGTACTGGTAGTATAAAGGTGGGTTGTTGGAATATGAGTGGCGGGGCTGCATCCCCAACACCCCGGCCGCTTGGCTAGCTCATGCCTGAAATAACAACACGCAAACTGTATTCATTTAAGAACTGCTTGGCCCATGAACTCTAGCCCTTACAGGCTAATTCTCGCACCTGGACTAGCCCATTTCTAATAATGTGTGTAAGCACCCCAAGGTGCGCTTACCGGGAAGATTCTAGCCTATGTCCATCTTCATCGCGTGTGCCTCAGAGAGCAGAGCTATCGCGTCTACCCGGGAGAGCTGAGCATGGCGTCTCTGCTCCAGCAGAGCTGTCGGATCTCTCCGGGAGCAGAGCAGAGTCTGACCTCACTTCCTCTTCCGCCCAGAATTCTATTCTGTTTACTCCTCCCATCTATGTTCCAAGCCATGAGGCCAAGCAGCTGGTTTATTATAACTTAACCAATGAAATCAACAGATTGATATATGACACTCCCACATCAGTGGGTGAGTTGGCCCTGAGAGTGTGAGAGCAGGTGAACTGGCTCTGTTCCTTGCTGTCTACTACATTGGGTAAGCTAGCCTGGGCAGCGCTTGAGAGCTCACCCAGGTGGTGACAATGAGGGAAAACTGGAAAGCTGACCAAGCAAACTACCACTCAGGCCCAAATCCAGGACTATGAGGTAGCCCAACCTGACAAGCACCTCATCTATGAACTGCTGAACCATGTGAAGGGGCTAGTCCTACATATCCAAAGTTGCAGAATCTTCAAGACATAGGACAGCAACAATATATCCATGAGGAGTTTCAGTGAGGGTACTGATAGTGTAGAAGCACCCAGAGGCCTTGAATCCAACCCATGATGCTTTGTGATGAACACTTACAAGTAAAAATATAAGGCTAAAGGATTACTTTACTGTGTGACTCACTATGTCACACCATATCTTCCATACAAGATTTTTATTTTCTTTTACAGGTTTTTTTTTTTTTTTTTTTTTTTTTTTTTTTTTTTTTTTTTTTTTTTTTTTTTTTTTACCTTTTGGGGTGTTGCCAGAGCAGAGGGCAGATTTAAAGGGACAGGGATCAAAATACATGTTGTAAAACCCCACAAAGAATCAATAACATGTTAAAATAAAAAAAGAAAGAAAAGAAAGATGAAACAGGATAGTTAAGCAGTGCGTAGTAAGCCAGTAAGAATTCCTCTATGGCCTCTGCATTATTCCTGTATCTAGGTTCCTATCCTGTTTGAGTTCTTCCATGATGTCCCTTAGAGATGTACTGATGTGGAATAAGTCAAATGAAGCCTTTGCTTCCAAAAGTGCACTTGGGTTATGGTATTTTTAATCAGAATAATAGAAACATTTTCTACAATAGGGTCTTTCATAGACAGAATCATTTCATATGTAAATGGGGAAAATTTGATTACTTCCATCGTTTTTCTTAACTCATTGCTCTAGCAATCCTTTCATGGATATATTGCATAAGACAAATAGGTGCCTTTGTTCATTCCTGATTTTAATAGAAATGTTGTGAATTTTTTGACGTCAGATGTTTCCTATATATTTGTCATAATACCCTTTGGGTATTTGGAAGTGTCTTTCTATTCCCAAATTTTTCAAAGTTATCATTAGGAATGTGAACTTTGTCAAAGATATTTTCTGTGTCTACTGAATAGAACATTTGATTTCTGTCCTAGAGTTTTAACATGATAGAATGCAATTATTGATTTCCATAAGTGGAACAATTTTGGCATCACTGAAATGAAGCTCTCTTGATCATGATGAAGAATTTTTGTGTTTATATGTGTGTAGTTTTATTTATTTTGAGTGTTTTATTGAGAGTTTTTCTGTCTATATTCATCTCAGAGCTTGGCTCATGGTCTATAATTTTATTTTATCTATATGTTCATATTTTATTTTGATATCCCAGTTATACTGTATATGTGTAATGAAAAAGTAGTCCCCCTTCCCTTTTTTAATACTGTAGTTTGAGGAATATTTCTCTTAATTCTTTAGAGATCTGGTAGAATTCAGCAGTGAATGCATTTTGATCTGTGGTTTTCCTAGTTGGAAGAATTTAATTTTTTCTACAATTTCATTGCAAGTTATAGATGTATATAAGTTATATCATTTTGATTTTGGTAGAATATATGTAAGCTGAAATTTATCACTTTCTTTTTGGTTCAACGATTTATTGGAATATAAATTTCCAAAGTGCCCTAATTTCCTGAATTTTTGGCATCTTTTAAAGTTTCTATTTTCCTCTATGATGTTATTGTTGGAATTCTCAAATTCAGTAGAGTATCTAATTCACATGGATTTGTATATATATATATATATATATATATATATATATATTTGTTTTTATTTCTATTGGTTGTGAGTTTTATCAATAAGATGAGGTCAGAGGGACCTTGTAAGAACCCACTGTCCTCTGGGTTTCGGTTGACCTTGAATAATAGGGTAAACAAACTGGCTGTTTTTTAAGCCACTTACAACATTTAGTTTTTGATTCCAGACTTTGGTTGATGAACACCAGGAAGGATGTTTTCCCCAGTTTTGAAGATGAAGTCATGGATTTTTGTTATAACTTGCATTTAGCATTCAAAACTTAAGTAAAAACAAATTTTAAATATATTTAGATTTCATTTAAATTTGGTTTCTTTTTTTAGTTTTCATTTTTAATTTTTTTATTTAATTTTTTTTATTCATTTTACATACCAACCACAGTTCCCATCCTTCCCCTTCTTCTACTTCCCCTCACCTCCCCTAATCTATCTCCCATGGGGAGTCAACAAGCCCCTCCTCCCTGCATCAAGGCTGAGCAAGGCATCCCACCACAGGGAATGGGGTCCAAAAACCCAGCCAGTGTATCAGGGATAGATCCTGGTCCACTGCTAGGGGCCCCTCACACAGACCAAGTTACACAACTGTAGCCCACATGCAAGGAGCCTAATGTGTCCCATGCAGGCTCCCCAACTGTCGGTCTGAAGTTTGTGAGCTTCCATGAGCTCAGGTCAGCTCTCTCTGTGGGTTTCCCTGTCATGACCTTGACCTCCCTTGCTCATATAATCCCTCCTCCTGTTAAGTTTCCAAGCTTTTAGGTTGCTAGATGTGTCTTTGCTGGAAGATTTGTGCATATGAAATAACATTTTCGGTTGTCTTATTCGTTTGTAGTAGAAACTGACAATATTTTTCTTTGGACGCAAAAGATAGTAATCTACAAATAGCAATCTGACAGTCTACAAAAAGAAGATGGAGAATCAATGAAAAGACACAGGATTGTTCCCAGCCTCACCCTTGTGAGGGTCCATTTCAAATACCACCTGAGCAACAGCTCTGTGCTCAGGGGTCACCCCAAAGCCTGAGCACTAAAGAAGATTAAGCAAATAGCTGCATATACAATGCTTTATTTAATTTATTTAAATTGCAGCCCACATGTTAGAGAAAGTTTAGTCAAACAAGAATAAGCTAAATATTATGTCACCGTACAATTTCACAATACCGAATTGTCCAATTTATAAGGATAAAACCAAAGAGCAGAGCAGGGGAGTAGTTAATGCTTTCTGATACTCCACTCACTGAGGATATTTTTAGCGTGCTCCAAAGTAGAATCTCGATTTTAAAGACGTAGATTATAAACTCTGAACTTCACAGTTGATCTCTCGGCTACATGTTCTACTATGGAAACTGACCAAGGCTATCCACTTTCTTTTAGGTGCTGTGTCTTGGCTACTTACTCTGCCACATAGTTTAAAAATTATAAAACATTTTACGTTTCATAAATGACCTAAGTTGTTTTAATATATGTAAGAAAATTCTTGGCCTTTGAAAAATGTCTTTTAACTTAAGTACCTATAAGAAAAATTATTTCAAAGTAAATTTCTTTTTAGTGAAAGTAGCCTTGTTAGATTGCTATTTAAATTTGGTTTCTTAAGTAGGTAAAATGATGACAAATTTAGCAGAAACCATGGTTTTCAATACAATATAAAACCCTTGTGCTTTAAATTAGTTTATGTAAATGTTAGCAAGAACAGATACAGATATTAAGGTAAAACACATTGTTTTAAGTAGATGAATATGTTATAGTGTTATACTTGTAGCTCTCATGAAGCCTATAATGACCTGGATTTGCTATGTAGCTAAGGTAACCTTGAACTCCTGACACTCTAAAAACTGGAATTACAGCAATGGAAAACCATTCACATTTTTTTTTCAGTACTGGATGTCAAACCCAGGGCATTCTGCATGCTAGGCAAATGCTCCTACCAACAGAACTATATTTTCCAGTATGTAAAAGATGGATCTTATATACAGTAAATTTGAATCATCTTACATATATCATTTTTATGTTTTATTTTTGATAAAATTTTTGTGACATTTTGTGATTATTATCAATTTTATATTTTTTCCTCATTTTTGTTTTATTTTGCAAACATTTATTCTATTTTAGGGAAATTTTTATTTTGTAATATAAAAATTCTTGGTCATTCAAAATGCATTCTTTTCATCTTTACACTTCTTCTCTATAATATGGTGGAGGGCTTTGCTGTTTAAGATTACAGTCCACCATGTTCAGACAGCTCTCTGAACTCAACACCAAATGGAGGACTCCTTTTCTTCAACCAGGCTTCCTACTCTCTCCTTGAACTTATTTGGAAGCTGTACCTGAGCCTGGATGCTAGACTTATCTTAAATGTGACCTTTGATACAGTTCCCTGCAAATGCTCTCCTCTTTCTGCCAATATGATAATTAGGTATTGTGCTTTAGATATATGATAGTAACAAGCTGCCAAAAATAAATTAGGTGATGCCCTGGCTGCTGTCCCCAGATTATATTTTTTTGCTAACTCTGAATTAAAAACTGAGCTGTAACATTGAAACAGACTCCCAGAAGGCTATTTCTTTCGTGACAGGCCATACAAAGCCCTGCAAGCTGTCTCTGCTCACTCTGTCCTCATAGCCTGGTGGCCAATGTATGTCAAGAAACAAGCTGACCCCACAACTTATACTTATTCTTTATATTTATATTTCCTATCTTCCAAATACCTGCTACTTTCTATTTCAATTAACTTCCAAAATATTATGAGATCAAGTAACACAATGAGATGGCAACTTACTAAAAGCAAATAATATTTATAACTATCATTGCCAGTTTCTTATTTGTGGATAAGTTTAAGCTCTGCTAGTTTATTTTATTGAAAATAGGTTTTTGAAGCAGATACATACCCACAGCCAAACATTTGACAGAGCTCAGAGAATCTCACAGAATTGAGACTTTCTCTGTCTTATTAAAATATGAATAGACATCTAAATTATATATATATATATATATATATATATAGTCTGTGTACACACACACACACACACACACAAACCAGAAAAGGATGAAGGAAAAAAAAACAGGAAAAAAGACACAAAGAAAAATCTAACAAATACATACAGGTGCTGGAAAATACACATTCTTTCTAGAGAAAACCCACAAAAATTAAACCAGAAGCCCTAAAAGAGAAATAAATAATCTTGTCTTAGTTATGGTTTCTATTGCTGTGACAAAACAGCATGACCTAAAAAAATCAAGGGGTGATGGAAAGGATTTATTTGGCATACACTTCCATATCAGTGTTCATTTTTGAAGGAAGTCGAGACAGGAACTTAAACAGAGCAGAAACCTGGAGGCAAGAGCTGATGCAGAGGTTATGGGAGGGGTGCTGTTGACTTGCTTGGTTCCCACATCTTGCTCAGCTTGCTTTCTCATAGAAATTAGGACCACCAATGCAGGGATGATACCACCCGCAGTCGTCTCGGCCCTCCCAAGTTAATAATTAATTGAGAATATGCCTTTTCTTATTTGAGGTTACCTCCATTTAGATGACTTTAGCTTGTCTCAAGTTGATGTAACACTAGCCATCACAGAACTGTAATGAAAAATAAAAAAGTAAAAACATCCAGTCAAATCCTTGTGAGACAAAAAGAAAAGAAAAAAAAAGGAAAAAGGCAATCTGCTGCTGGGCATGTGGCTTGGACATAACAGTGGTTTATATACCCAGTGAGACTCCCCTGGAGAAAACTAACTTTTTCTCTGGAAGTAATTGCCAATTGGAGCTATATTATTATTTAGGGGTGGGGTCTTGTGTCTACTCCACTTCTCACCATAGGGACCTCATCTGGCTTATACCTGTTCTGGCCCTGTGCATGCTTCCACATTCTCTGTGAGTTCATATGTATGTCAGCCTTGTTGTCTGTAGATCTTGTTTCCTTAGTGTCTTCTAGCATGCCGGCTCATGGAATCTTTCTGCATCCTCTTCTAGAGTTTCCTGAACACTGAGGGGAGGTGTTTGATGTAGAAATCCTGTTTAGGAAAGAATCTTCCAAGATCCCTCCTCTTTCTCCATATGTTTTCTAGCTGTGGGTGTCTGCATTTGTTTCCACTTATTACAGGAGGAAGTTTCTTTTATTATTGGCTGAACAAGATGC
This sequence comes from Alexandromys fortis, assembly GCF_014885135.2. Taxonomy (NCBI): domain Eukaryota; kingdom Metazoa; phylum Chordata; class Mammalia; order Rodentia; family Cricetidae; genus Alexandromys; species Alexandromys fortis. The sequence continues at coordinate 810,951 of NW_026068143.1, read as the reverse complement.
TGATCTAGGTATATAATAGAATGTCATTATGAATAATTTTCTTGCTATGTTTCTTTAGCTGTGCAGTAGTATTTGGTTTTCTTTTAGGATCATGAACAATAGAGTCTCAGGTTCTTGGCCACCTGAGCAGTGTCAGGGATGGGTTTTATTTCACAGAGTGTGCCTTAAATCTAGTCAGATATTGGCTGGTTTTTCCTATAAGTTTTGTGCTGCTATTGCACAAACATATCTTGCAGGGAAGTCAACATTGAAGATGGAAGGATTTGTAGTGTGGCTGATGTTTACCTTTCTCCTCTGGAAGTCTTCAGAGTACTTTCCAGTACCATAAACACTAGTCATAGGGGCAAAAGTCCTAGATAGGAACCAACATGACTTCTCTGTAATCAATGAGTTATGTAGGTATTGTCTTCAATAGTAAGATTTTAGCATCAGTTTGTTGAGAACAACCAATAGACTTGACAGTAGCCTGGGTTGTTTGGGGATTTATATGAGGCCCATTTAGCCAACAACTGATTCAGATATAACCCAGCCCCATCACTGGAGGTTTTATTTCATAGTGAGAAATCTGTTATTTGATAATTCCAATTTAGTTTAGTTTTATAGGACTTCAACAGGTCCTTCGTTTTAACTACCCATCCCCATGGTCCCTCCCTTAGTCCTCTTCCCTCCCCTTTCCAGTGCCACCCACCCATAACTATCTCATATTTTTTACTTTCATAGGGAGACAATTCCTTGCCTCCTAGTCCAATGGGCTATACCTAACCTCTGATTATTCTGATTGTAGCCTGCTTATCAGGAACTTAACATTGAATACCCACATATAATGAATACATGTCATATTTGTCTTAGAGTCTGGATTACCTCAAGCAGGAGGAGTTTTTCTAGCTCTAGCCATCTAACTACTAATTTCATAATTTCAATATTTTTTAATACCTAAGTTAATATCCCATTGTGCCATTGTAACACATGTTCTCTATCCTTTCATCCATTAATGGGCATCTCTGCTGTTTCCAATTTCTGACTGTTATGAATACAACAAAATGAATGTGGTTAAACAAGTGTCTTTTTAGTAAAATGAAGCATCCTTTCTGTATATGCCCATGAATAGTATAGCTGGATAATGAAATGGATCTACTTATAACTCCCTGAGCACTGTCATTCTTATTTCCATAGTGGCTTTACAAGTTTGCACTTGAACCAGTAATGGATGAGGGTTTCCCATACTTTACCCCAAATCTTCACCATAATGAAATGCAGTTTGCTTTATAGATCTTGGTAATGTTGACTGATGTAAGATGGAAACTAAAGGTAGTTTTGATTTGTATTTTAATGGTAGAGATGGATTTTGAACCTGTCTTTGTTTCTTGGGAAATTATTTTTCATCTTTTGAGAAAGCTCTGTTCAGATCTGTACTCTATTTTTTAATTGAGTTAAGTGTTTTCTTTGTGTCCAGAATTTTAAGTTATTTATATATTTTAGATACTACCCCTCCATTGGTTGTATATTTAATAAAATTCTTTTTCCATTATGTGAAGGCATAAGTCACAAACAATGCCACACCAGTTTGAAATTATGATTAATAGTGTAGTATTTATTTAAAGAGGAAAAAACTTACAGATCACTGTCCGAGACAACAGCACTCTGAGCAACCAGGAAGGGAGTCTATTCGCCAGCAGAGCAGGAAGAGAAGAGGAGAGAGCAGAGGGAAGTAGCCACTTTATTTTATTTTATTTTATTTAAGTAGCCACTTTTTTAAAGGGAGAGAGACCACGCCCCAATGGGCTGGTATCACAGCAGCTATTGGTTGGAGGAGCGGAAGAACCTCCCGCGACACCTCCCCCTTTTGTTTAAGTAAGAGAGTTCTAAACCTACTATGAAATTATATACAATAAGTACAAATATCCTATTCTGACTAGCTTAGGTCTTGTATAATAAATAACTTGGCGAAGTCATGAGAGAAAAGTAACTACATTTATATAGTCTTCAACCCCATCGAAGATCTGAGAAGGGAAATAATGTTACCCAGGTAATTAGGAAGTTCAGTAAAACAACTTCCAAAACATGCAACAAATCACAGAGACAACTAGCTACCTGGGCAATCACCCAAAGTCATGTTTGCAGCGTTGAAGCAACCAACTTTGGCTAAGGCCTAACATAACTGACATACCATTTTCAAAGGCAAGCAACTTTTCAAAACTATTTTACCCTGTCTTGGCAGGATATGACAATCCTGTTTTATCCATTGATGCACGCTCTGTATCTCTGTCAGTGGTTGAGGTATGGGCATTTCTTTGCCCCAAGGCCAGTTCTGCCAAAAAGCAAGGCTCCAGATGGAGTGTCTTTGGTGCTCAACATTTTCTCGGGAATAGAGCGGTGTTGCCAGGAGCAATTGTGTCTCACTACCACAAAACACTGAGTTAGATTAATAGCCATTTTCTACAGCTCTTTGAAGAGGTTGAAGATTATCTATCTATACTGAGTATGATCTCTATATAGCTAAAGAAACTGATTAGTCTAATTATAAATGGCAAACTTAGATGACTATTAATCTATATAATTCTCAATATCTATCTAACTTAAAGACTAAGACAATAAACAACTGTGAAACAAATGAGGACAATGACCTCCAAATATAAACAATATACAAATATACATTGCAATATGGTAAATATATATCAATACACAAACAATATATAAGTATCTTAATCAGAGGTAGAAATGTAC
>NW_026068143.1:776644-805734 GCF_014885135.2 Alexandromys fortis | reverse complement strand
GTTCATTGTCTTCCCATAACTTTTTTATTTCTTCAGTAGTAAAAGGCACTATAATTTCTGCTGGGTCTATACCTGCTAGTTGACGAAGTCTCAGCTTACCTTTTATAATTAATTCAGAGACATTTTCCACATAAGTTTTTAATTTTTTACTTGGTTTATTAGGTATAAATATCCACTCTAAAATGATATCTTCCCTTTGCATTAGAATCCCTGTAGGAGAAATTCTGGAAGGCAATATGACTAGGATGCAGCTAACATTTGGGTTCACCCTATCCACATGTGCCTCCCGTAATTTTTCCTCAATCATTGTCATTTCCTTTTCTGCTTCAGCTGTCAGTTTTCTTGGACTATTCAAATATTTATCACCATCTAAGCTTTTGTTTAAATGAACTATTAGATCAGGTGTTATCCCAACAGCTGGTCGTAGACTGGAAATGTCTCCTAAAAATCTTTGGAAGTCATTAAGAGTCTTTAACCTTTCTCTCTTAATTTGTGCCTTTTGTGTTTTAATTTTCTCTAACCCTATTTTGTAACCTATGTAATTAATAGAATTTCCTCTTTGAATCTTTTCAGGGGCAATTTGTAATCCCCACCTAGGCAAGACTTTCTTTACTTCTTCAAACATCCTTTCTAAAGTTGGGTGCCAGATGAAGGCGTAAGTCACAAACAATGCCATGCCAGTTTGGAATTATGATTAATAGGTTGGTATTTATTTAAAGAGTAAAAAACTTACAGATCATTGTCCCAGACAACAGCCCTCTGCGCAACCAGGAAGGGAGTCTATTCTCCGGTGGAGCAGGAAGTGAAGAGGAGAGAGAGGAGGGAAGTATCAGCTTTTTTAAAGGGAGAGATACCATGCTCCATTGGGCTGGTATCTCAGCAGCTATTGGTTGGAGGAGCGGAAGGACCTCCCGCAACAATTATGTAGCCTCCCACTTTGTCATAAACAAAGGTATTGTTTCCTTACACAAACTTCTCAGTGTCATGAGGTTTCATTTATTTATCTTAATGCCTACACTAATAGTATTCTGTTCCGGAAGTCTTTTCCTGTGCTAATGAGACTATTTCTCCCTATAACTTCTATCAAATCCACTGTATCTGACCTTATTTTGAAGTACTTGCTTTATTTGAAATTGAGTTTGATGTACAGTGATAACTATTTACCTCTTCGCATTTTTCTGCATGCAGACATTCAATTTGAGTAGCATCATTTGTTTAAAATTCTGTATTTTTCTACTGTGTATTTCTGGCTGCTTTATCAAAAAATCAGCTGTTCATTGTTGTGTGGAATTATGTCTGGCTCTTCCATTTGATTTTATTGATAGATCCATATATTTTTATTGTCAATACCATGCATTTTTATAAATAGATCTCTGTAGGATAATGTAAAGTATTGGCATTGCTTCTTATTTGAAAGTCTAGTAGAATTTTATGTTGAACCCATCTCGGCCTGAGTTTTTTTTTATTGTTATTCTTGTTGTTGTGAGACTTTTAATTATTATTTCTACTTCATTTGTGAACTCAATAGTGTTTTTATAAAATAACATGATTCCTTTTCCTTCCCAAATCTTGGTGAACCAGGTGTCATTTATTTGCTTTTACTTTCAGTAATCCTCTAGAAAGGCCCACAAGGTAGCACTCATAACCATATTGTATATGATATAAGATGTCCAGGGCCATTTTGAGGCTAGATTCTGCCATTCTTTTTATGCATGTGTTGGAAAATGGTCAAACACCTTGAATTCTAGTATAAAGGAACAATTTGAGTGCATATAAGGGGGTGTATTTGTATTATCAGCAGACAGAGCTATCAAGATACTAATACAGTTTTCTTGTTAAATTCTTTTTTTTTTGTGCCTACCTGGTATTAGGCTCGCCTCCGTGCAAGCCTTTGAATTGGCCTGTCCCTAAACTGTCCTCTCCTGTGTATGGCCCAAACAGATTTTCAACATGCAGAACACTGTAGAGTTCTGATTCAAATTTCATCCTCAAGGAAACGATATTCTGCAGACCAGGACTCAGAAGTTAAAATTACTCTGAGCTTGTCGAGTAAACCAACCAGGGAGGGATACTTGCCTTTAGATCCCACTAATAGCAATGTTAATGTTTTTTTTTTAAAGTAATGTGAACATGAAAGAATGTACATTACCCTTTTTATTAAGATGCATATATTGCTTTTACCTAGAACTGTATGTAATGGTACACAATACTTTTTCCTTGCAAGTTTATATCACCTTTTAAATTTTAATCTATGAATTATAAAAGCTAAACCATCTCAAGTTGTTTTGAGTAAATTAAAGAGAATCTTTTATTTTCTTCTAACTATATCACTGTGGGCCTTAGTATACAATTGGAAAGTCACCTGGAAGACAAATCTTTCAATGACTGTAAACTCCCATACACACAAGCTGTATTCTAGCACTTGTGATTTTTAAGGTTTGGTGATAATTTGATAAGAAAATTGCATAAATGAAAAGTAATTCTCAGTTTGAAATAATGGGAGACTCACATTTTCATTTTTCATAAATATGTAAATAAACATTGGAAGTCCTATTTTGTTTCTGGTTTGAATGCAGCTTAAGTCTTGACCACTTTGCATTGGATAACCTGATGTGGGAGTGTCATATCAATCTGTTGATTTCATTGGCTGAGCAATAAAGAAACTGCTGGCCCTGATAGGTTAAAAGATAGGTGGGAGGAAACAGAATAGAATTCTGGGCGGAAGAGGAAGTGAGGTCAGACTCTGCTCTGCTCCCGGAGACTCAACAGCTCTGCTCTCTGGAGCAGAGACACCATGATGGACGGAGGCTAGAATCTTCCCAGTAAGCGCACCTTGGGGTGCTTACACACATCATTAGAAATGGGCTAGTCCAGGTGCGAGAATTAGCCTGTAAGGGTTAGAGTTCATGGGCCAAGCCGTTCTTAAATGAATACAGTTTGTGTGTTGTTATTTCGGGCATGAGCTAGCCAAGCGGCCGGGGTGTTGGGGATGCAGCCCCGCCGCTCCATATTTCAACAATAACCAGTTAAGGGCCTCATCCCTGGGAAAGGTTCTTTCTCTCTCTCTCTCAGCAGTCATTAACTGCCTGTTTTTTTTTTGTTTGTTTGTTTTTTTGTTTTTTTTTTGTTTTTGTTTTTTTTTTTTGTCTAGAGATAGAATTCCCCCCTTCTGACTCAGCATTCTTAATTTTTGTGTTTCTGTAGTTAGTGTTGAGAATTCCTCTTAAATTAATTAGTCAAGTGCCAGTTTCTTTTTTATTTGTTTTTCTGTTTCTTGATTAAAATATTTCTTCCATTTTATCTTTTGAGGGGTAAATTTAGTTTTTCAGTCTATGCTTTTTGAGATACATCCCCCATAATATATCACCTATTAACTGTTGAAATGTCTAACTATAAAACTATAATTGTTTTCTTTCTTCCTTCCTTCCTTTCTTTCTCTTTCTTAAAGATTTCTGTCTCCTCCCTGCCAACGCCTCCCATTTCCCTCCCCCTCCCCCAATCAATATGATTGTTTTCTTATCCAGCTACTGTTTTCTTTATTTTCAATCTTTTTAGGTTTTTACATATGTAAAGCATTCCAGTAGAGATGGATAAGCAGATGCTCCGTTTTCGATGGAGGAACCAAAGGAGAACAAAGCAAAATCCCAAGCTCAGCCCAATCTGAGAAGAGAGTAGCCCTCAGCCTTTGTCAGAAACCAAAATGTCACAGGCAGTTCAGATAAATGAAGTACAACTAATAAGGGAAACATTGGAACAGAGCTTACAGGAATTGCAGGAAACATCTCAGAAGGCTACTTCAAGCAAATTGGACACCGTGGCTTCAAGTAGTGAGGAGTGGAATAACATAAGATGCCCAATTTGCTTGGATGCAATGAAGAATACCATGATCACCATGACCTGTTTCCGTCGGTTTTGTAAAAATTGTATTGTCACAGCCCTTAGACGTGGCAACAAAGAATGTCCTGTGTGCAGAAGCAAACTAATTTCAAAAAGGACATTAAATCCAGACCCTCAATTTGATGCACTCGTCATGAAAATGTATTCAAGTTTTACTGAAAATGATTTTCCTCAAGAGAAGGCATTAGCAAAAAGAAGTATAAAACTCTGCAAGAACATAGTGTCAGCATTGACAAGGGAAAGAAGATAGAAGTTACAAACTGTGTCCAGGAAAGCAAGGAGAAACAGTTTGAAACTAGTACTGGTTGTGAAGGTAATCATGACACTTCACCCTGCAATAATACATCCACACACAACAGTGATGAAGCAGGTCCCAGTGAAAAGGGGGCCAACACATTTGGGCTTGAACATGATAATAAGGATGCAGTTACTGCTTGGGCTAGTGAACTTGAATACAGTCTTCATCCCACACTTGGAAAAAAAAAAGATGATCCTGTACAGACAGGATTAACAAGGTCTCAGGTAATTCTCCTACTTGTCAAGTTTCTTTGTATCTGGCTTTGGGTTTAGCTTAATAAAGGTAAAGGAAATAGAGAACTATCCCCACAAATCTTCATACAGCCAGTGAAAATCACTATATAATTTATACAGCACTCAGCAGAGACCAGTTCACTCTTTAAATGTCTCCCTCATTTTGGAAGTGGTCATAGATACACTGAAATGTTAGTGGACTCATGTAACTTTATTCTAAACCCACCGAGGAGCACAATAATGCTTCTAAAAGCCATTTGCATGGCTGCATGTTTTATAACTTGTATCATTAATATTGAATATACGTCAACATTTCTTTCATGGCTAGATGTTAGGTATGTTAAATTTTCTTTATGATCCAGACTTATCTACTGTCTTACACTACTAGAATCATATCTCTTTGTAACATTTATCTCTAGGAGGAGACTGCAGTATTTCTATACATTTTCTGTACTTTAACAATGCAACTGTAATGAATATTTATGCAAAGTATGGCTGCTTTTGGAGCATCTCTTTCTGAAGAATGTTTCATAATTTTCTTTATATTTTTAACATTCAACTATTCAGTGTATGTCTACTGGGTATATGTGTCATGGTATTAGTTTAGAAGTCAGATAACAACTTGATTTTCTCTGATAATATATACCTTAGGCATTAGATTCAAGCTTTAGGATTAGGACCTATAACTCTTCCCTGCTGAACAATCGCATTTTCTCACAGTTTTGTATTCATAAATAAAGATACAGTTGACTACTTTTGTTTTCCTACTCCAAAAAGGATTTTAGGTCTAGATATTTCTACTCTGAGTCATCACACATTTGTAGCTTTTTTTGTATATACCATAATATCTGTCTGAAGATTAAATCTCATCTATATTTGGAAACAATCCTCATGAGATTATTATTTTCTTGGTAAACGCTTATATACTTTCCCTTTTAAGAAGAGACTTTTTAATTGGACCTGTGAAGGCGAAGGCGTAAATCAAAAACAATCCCACACCAGTTTAGAATTATGATTAATAAATGAGAAGCAGATGGAGGGAGAACACGAGCAAGGATGTCAGGACCACGGGGGGTGCACCCACCCACTGAGACAGTGGGGCTGATCTATTGGGAACTCACCAAAGCCAGCTGGACTGTGACTGAAACAGCATGGGATAAAACCGGACTCTCTGATCATGGCGAACAATGAGGACTGATGAGAAGCCAAGGTCAATGGCAAGGGGTTTTGATCCTACTTCATGTTCTGGCTTGGTGGGAGCCTAGCCAGTTTGGACGTTCACCTTCCTAGACATGGACGGAGGGGGGAGGACCTTGGACTTTCCACAGGGCAGGGAACCATGACTGCTCTTTGGATAGGAGAGGGAGGGTGAGAGGAGTGGGGGGAGGGGGAGAAGAGAGGGGGGTGGGGGTGAAGATTGGGGGGTGGGGGAGGGAAATGGGAGGCTGGGAGGAGGCGGAAACTTTTTTTTCTTATTCTCAATAAAAAAAAAAGAAAAAAAAGAATTATGATTAATAGAATGGTTATTTATTTAAAGGGGAAGAACTTACAGATTTTCCCAGACAATAGGCCTCTGTGCAATCAGGAAGGGAGTCTAGTCGCCGGAAATGGAGCAGGAAGTAAGAGAGAGCAAGAAGGGAAGTGGCCACTTTTTTAAAGGGAAAAAGACCACACCCCAATGGGCTGGTATCTCAGCGGCTATTGGCTGGAGGAGCAGAAGTACCTCCCGCAACAGACCTGGTGTTTCACATCTATAGTATAACTAGGAAGTCTCAAGCAAGAGGATTGCCCTGTTCAAGGGCAGCCTGAGGTATAAAGAAATACCCTCTCATTAGCCTGGGAAGGTTTTAAGATTGTCATTTTCCCATGATTATTTTTTTTTCTTTTTTTCCAATAGTTTATTTTCCATTTCAAGGTTCTTAGGTGACTTCTCAGAGTTTCCATCCTCGGAAAATGGGTTGTGTAGATGTAGTGATGATGTTTGACCAGTAGGCAGAGACAATATTTGGATGACCAGGTCATGCAAAGGTGTTCAGATGTGTTGATGATGTTTGACCAACAAGTGAAGCAGGTGTGGTACCAAAGCAGCTAACAGTCAGTAAACTTAGCTGAGGCTCAGAATGGCTAAAAGAGATTCTGCCCCAGTGCTTTGGCAGAGCAGTGGTCGAAAGAGACACATGCTAAATGATGTTGCACCAAGACCGCAGAGTAGGTGGGTGTGAGGAGAACCTCCAGAGATACAGGGCCAGCACATGGGGAATGCCATGTGTAGGAGCAAGAGGGCACTCTGGTAGCTTGTAGTGCAGGCACTGGTAGCACCATGGAAGGTGGTTGGGTATGGGCAGCTTGTGAACTTGAAAATTGGTCACCAGATGATGGAGGAAGTCAAGTATTTACTGTTTATTAACAAGCAAATTCCTGCATAGTTAAGACAAAACAGAATGGAGAATCTGAACCAGTCACCAGCTGCTATACCATCAGCTACCACAGCTCCTCCTTCCTTATTCTGAAAGGGCCTGTACATAAATTCTGCCCTGCCTTTTCATTCAGTCATATCCATTCCTCATAAAAATTCTGCCCCTTGGATCAAAACAGTGCTCTCTACTAGCTAGCAGACTCATGACAGAAATTCCATAATGAATGTGCCATTTTTATGCCCTTATTTTTTTTCAGGAAACTTAGATATTCTGGTCATAGGAATGAGAATCAAACAAAATATTAATTGCTATAAAAAATATAAGTTTCCAAATGGATTTCATTGAAGAAAGTTAAAATTTATTAAAATATGTACATCATTTGATGATTTAAGAGTTTTTTGTATTAATTATACTATAGCTTCAGTTCCTCCCATATGTGCATTATATGATTTCCAACAGCAATGATACAGAAACGTTCTATGCTTTATACTTGATGAAGAAGACAATGTACATTCTCGGATTCCATGATTCTTTTAATAGTAGCCATTTAAAACTCAGTGATAATATTACTCACAAAACACTAAGAAAGAATGGCTTCTTCTGCTTTATAACTATTATTAGGATTTTCAGTTACCATATTTATTTGTAACTTTAAGATTTAATTAAAATCTACAGTGTCTTGTTAATAGGGCTTGGGCACAGTGAATATGTATTCTGTAGAGGAGTTTGAAATAGTAAAATCATTCTCTTCTAAGTTTCCTATTGCAGAAAAACAGAGTGGATGTTTGATGCCAAAATGCTCTGTGCTATATTCATGATAAATGAGACTGATTTGTCTTTCACTTTTCATCCCCGACTTGATTCTAGGTATAGCCCATAATATATTATCACAAAACGTGTAATGATATATTTGCATTGAGCAAAATTTTCACACCAGTGAGTTATGGAAAGAAGTAGATCTCCTGTATTATTGTAATAAAGTCATTCTTGTCAGTGAAAATACTTACCTGTTATAATTGATGAGTTAGAAACAGGTTGATATTTTAAATATTGACTTAAATTGATAGCTTAAAGATTTTGTCAAATTTTTAATTTTTTAAAGTTTAAATTATTTTTGTCCTTTTATTGAAAATAGATTATTTTTTCATACAATATATCCCAATTATAGTTTTCCTACCCTCTACTCCTCCCAGTTCCTCCCCACCTCACCTTCTACACCTATCTGGATCAACTCCATTCCTTTCTCTCAATAGAAAATAACAAGATTCTAAGAGATAACAATAAAATGTAACAAAATAAAATAGAAGATAAAACAGAAATCATATCAAAGTTGGATAAAGCAAAGCAACAAAAGGAAAATATCCCCTAGAGAAAACTCATGAATCAGTGGCCCACTTATTTACACACTCAAGAATCTCATAAAACCATTAAACTGAAAGCTATCATCTTTATACCCAGAGGACCTGATGCAGACCTGAGTAGATCCTGTGCTTGTTGCTTCAGTCTCTGTGAGTTCATATGAGCTTTGCTTAGTTAATTTAAAGGCTTATATACTCCTGGTGATTTCTATCTCTCTGACTCTTACACACTTTCTGCCTCTTATTCTATGGATGTACTGAGATCTAAGGGGAGGGATTTGATAGAGATATCCCATTTAGAGTCATGTGTTCCAAGATCTGTCTTCTTTTTCCATGTTTTCCAGCTGTGTTTCTCTGTATTTTTTTCCCATCTGCTGCAAGCAAATGTTTCCCTGATGATGGCTGAGCAATACACTTATGCGTAAGCATCACAGAATATCATTATGACTAATTTGAACACAACTTCTTAAAAGACCAATAGTATTTGATTTTACCCCAGGTCTCTATGATATCTAGTCTCTGGTTCTTGATCACATAAGCTGTGTTGGTTTGGAGTTCCATCTCTTGGAGTGGGCCTTATATCAAATCAGTTACCAAATAGTTACTCCCAAAAGCATTGTGGTGTCATTACTCTAGCATATTTCATAGGTAGGACAACATTGTAGATCAAAGGATTTGTGGCTGGGTTGGAGTTTTCTTTTCTCTTTTGGTAGCCTGCAGAGTACCTTTCCATAATAACGACAGGTGAAAGTTCTATTTAAGCACCTGTTTGACCTACCCATGTTCAATGAATTCTAAGGCAGGTTTCCTCTGCAATTGGACCTTGCTGTCATTTTGTAGAGAGCAAAATTTTGTGGAGAGCAAAATTTGTCTTCATAAATTCTTCTCCAGTGCTAAGGAATTCAAGACTTTTCTCACTTTCTCTTCTATCTAGCTCAGTGTATCAGGCTTCATATTGAAGTCGTTTACCACTTGAAATTAAGTTTTCTACAGGGTGATAAGTGTAGGAACTGTCTGCATTCTTCTACATCCACACATCCAATCTGACTAGCACCATTTGTTGAAAATACTGTCATTTTCCAGTGTGCGTTTCTGATTTTTTTCCAAGATCAGGTGTCTATATGTGTGAGAATTTATGTCTCAGTCTTCAGTTAAATTCCATCTATTAATATGTCTATTTTTATAATGACAAAATATTATAATTACTGTAATTTTTTGGTAAATCTTGAAACTACGGATTGTGATACCTCCATTAGTTTTCTTATTATTCAGGTGTTTTCAGCTATCCTGTTTTTTGTTGTGGTTTGTTTGTCTTTTTGGTGATCCCATATGTAGTTGAAAATTGTCCTCTCAAGGTCTTTGAAGAATTATTCTGGAATTTTGATGGAGATCACATTGAATTTATGGATTACTTTTGGTAAGATGGCCATTTTTGCTATGTGGTGCCTGGTTCGTGAATGTGGAAGATCTTTCCGACTTCTAATGTCTTCTTCAACTTCTTCTTTAAATACGTAAAGATGTGATTCTTCACTTGCTTGGCTAGAGCAAGATATTTTATGTTATTTGAGACATTGAAAGATATTGTTTTCCTGATTTCTTTCTCAGTACATTTGTCATATGTGGATTACTGTTTTCGGTGAGTTAATTTTGTATCCAACTACTTAGCTGAAAGTGTTTATCAGCTGTAGGAATTCACTGGTGGAGTTTTTAGTGTCACTTGTGTATGTGGTTCTGCTTCTTCCTCCAGATCATTGGATTCATTGATCCATGAGGGTGGAAATAACAGAAGTGGGGAAAAGTGTTCAGATGGCTGAGGGTGCAATGGAGACAGCCCTCTGGGGACAAGCCATAATTTGCATTAAGTGGTACCATCCTATCATAAGGTTTAGTATGTGGTAGTATGGTTCTTAAGCAGAGTTATTAGCGCAAATCTTCTAGCAGGAATCTTTTCCTAGGTTCAAGCTAAAGAAAAAAAAGTCAGGAATTTGACTTAGAAATATCTTTCAGATGTCATTCCTCTGGCCACAAGGACTGTTGGGGTCTGGGACCAGCCCGGACCATAAATTATTTCTCCAGACCAGAGGTGAGGCTTGGAAATAAATACACACTTCATATGGCTTTATCAGGAGGGAGATTTTCAGTGATCCCTCAGGAAATCCATAGTTCACATCCTGAAAATTCCACCTGCATTTATTCTCCAAACAGCTTTTATACCAAAATGTAAATTGAGGGGGGAATTCATTAACATTCTATTTCTTAAGTAACAGGGAGAATGACTCTGGTGATGTCCACACCTTTCTATCTTCTTGTTCCTGTCTTTCTGCACTGTATGCCAGCTCTGTCACATAGGCTGAATTAATATCTCTATCCTAGGCTTCCTCCAAATTTCAAAGAAAAAAAAGAACAATATTAGCATATCCTGACCCTTTGTTAGTGTGGAAAGCTAGGTGACCACCTTCTGTGTGGCAAGTGCAAACTGACCTGAAATTCTGGCTGCCATACAAAGTAGAAATATGGGCCTTATAATAAGTGTATGGCTCAACAAAGGACCTTCAACAGATAAGCTCAGGTATAGAGCAAAAATTATTGCTTGGGAGGGAGTTTGCATGTTCCCGTATCCTCTAACCAGCCAGCAAATACTTCCAATATATTTGTACTATTATATCATCTACAAATTAAGATATTTTTTTTTCTTTCCAGTTTAAATCCCCTTGATATTCTTTAGTTGCCTTATTGCTCTAGGTAAAACTTAAAGTACTGTATTAAATACATATAGAAAGAGTGGTCAACTTTGTTTTGTTCCTGATTTTAGTGGAAATGCTTTGTGTTTCTCTCTCCATTTTAATTGATGTTGGCTATGGACGGGCTGTAAAATGTCTTTGTTATATTTATGTATGTCTCTTGTATCCCTAATCGCTATAGGACTTTTATCATGAAGGGGTGTTTGATTTTATCAAAGGCCTTTTCTGTATCTGTCTTAGGATTTGTATTGCTGTGAAGAGACATCATGACCACAGCAACTCTTATAAAGAAAACATGTAATTGGGGTGGCTTACCTACAGTTTTACAGTTTAGTCCATTGTCATCATTTTGTGGAACGTGGTAGCATTAAGGTAGACATGGTGCCAGCTACATCTTGTTTTGCAAGGAACAGGAAATTGAATGACACACCGGGCAGGATTCTGAGCATAGGAAACCTTAAAACTTCCCCCAGAGACAAACTTCTTTCAACAAGGTTCTACCCACTCTAACAAAGTGACACATCCTAATAATGCCACTCTCTTTGATATTATGGAGACTAATTAAATTCAAAGTACCACAGTATCTAATGTGTTGATCATGTGATTTTTGGGTTTCAGTATGTTTATATGGTGGATTATATTTATTGAATTTTTTTTGTATTCAGAACCATCATTACATCTCTTGTATGAAGCCTACTTAATCACAGTGGATGATCTTTTTGATGTTCTTGGGTTTTGCATTGTGTTGAAATAAGGAGCAGCGGGGCTGCGTCCCCAACACCCCGGCCGCTTGGCTAGCTCATGCCCGAAATAACAACACACAAACTGTATTCATTTAAGAACTGCTTGGCCCATGAACTCTAGCCCTTACAGGCTAATTCTCGCACCTGGACTAGCCCATTTCTAGTAATGTGTGTAAATACCCTAAGGTGCGCTTACCAGGAAGATTCTAGCCTCTGTCCATCCTGGGAGAGTTGAGTCTGTGCTTCGGAGAGCAGAGTCTCTCCGGGAGAGCTGAGCAGATTCTGACCTCACTTCCTCTTCCTCCTGTTTATTCCTCCCACCTATCTTTTAACCTATCAGGGCCAAGGAGTTCCTTTATTGCTTAACCAATGAAATCAACAGATTGATATATGACACTCCCACATCAGCATTGCAAGTATTTTATTATTTTTATTTATGTTAATAAATTGAAATTGGTCTGTAATTCACTTTCTTTGTTGTATCATTATGTGCTTTGTCAATCATGACATTTTTGGCCACAGAAAATGAATTGTGTGTTGTCAATCCTGTTGCTATTCTGTGGAATAGTTGTAGGATATTGGCATGAATTCGTCTGTGAATGTTTGGTTGAATACTTTGATAAAAGCATCTGACTCTGGGCATTTTTGTTTGTTTGTTTATGTTTTTTGTTTTTGGTGAGAGACATTTAATGCTTCCTTGTATTTCCTTAGAGATTAGTTCTGCTTAAGCAGTAACTATAGAGAAAATTATCCATTTCTTTTAGATAATTCAATTTGGTAGAGTTCAGATTCTTAAGGCATGTCCTTATGTCTCCCCAATGTATCTTGTTATGTCCCCCTTTTCTATTGTGGCTTTTGTTAATCTGGCTATCCTCACAATGGTTTTAGTTAATTGGGATAAGCATTTTCGATCTTATTGATATTCTCATAGAACCAAATCTTAGTTTCTTCCATTCTTCATATTGTTCTCCTTGTTTCTATTTTGTTGAATGTAGCCCTAAATTTGAATATTTCTTGCAATCTACTTCTTTTAGGTGCTTTTTTTGTTCTAGAGCTTTCAGATATGCTGTTAAATTGTTAAAATGAGATCTGAAGATGCCTATTGCTATGGTCTTACCTCTTAGAGCTGCTTTCATTTTCTCCCATAATTTGGGGTATATAGTATATTACTTTTCCTTCATTTCTAGAAATTTTTTAAATTCTTTATTTGTCTAGCTCCATATTTCATTCAATTTTCATATAGGCTTTCTCTTGTTTCTGTTGTTGATTTTATCCAGTATTAATCCACGGTGGTGGGATATGATGTAGGAAGTTATTTTAGTTTTCTAGTATCTAGTGACCCTTGCCCTGTGTCTGAATATGATGTCAATTTTGGAGAAAGTTGGTGAAGTGAATAGAAGAAATATTTTTTTTGTGTTTTGTTGAAATGCTCTCAATAAATATCTATTATGACCATTTGATTTATAACATTGAATGGATCCTGTTTTCACATCCATTCTGTTAGTCTGTGTCTTTTTATTGGGGAACTTTGTCCATTGATATTGCGAGGTATCAGTGACTAATGAGTGTTGATTCCTGGTTTTTTGTTGTTATTGTTATTGGCCGTGGTAGTAAATACATGCATTATTCCCTTCCTTTGATTTTTCTGATCTGAAATTTTTTATTCCTTGTGTTTTTATGGTTGTAGTTAACTTAGTTTGGCTAGAGGTTTCCTTCTAGTAGGGAGAGATTTATAGAATGGTTTGGAATGGACAATCTTGTCCAGTTTCTTCTCCTAGTGCTGTGAAATCATCTGACTTTAACCCCCACAGGTCCCATGTGTGCTGCCACAGTGTATGAGTTTGTGTGTGCATCAGCTCCATTTTGTATGGAAGATACTGTTTCCTTGGAGTCAGGCATCATTTCTGGGTCTTACAACCTTTCCACCTTCTGTTTTGCAAAGCTCCCTAAGCCCGAAGAAAAGGGTTTGATAAAGACATTCCATATATCTATCTGTCTGTCTGTCTGTCTACCTATCATCTCGTCTATCTACATTTATTCATTTATTTGTGAGTCATTTTTTAGTTCTTTATATATTAGAAATATTAATCTCCTCACAGGTTTATAGCTAGAAGAGATTCATTCCACTTTTGTAGGCTTCCTTTTTACCAGGTTGTTTCTTTAGCTGTTCATAAGCATTTTAATTTTATAACATCCCATTGCCCATTGTTTACTTTAATTCTTGGCCAAATGAAATTCTATCCAGAAAATTCTTTCCTATACCCATATCATTCATGTAGGGTACTCCTATATTTTCTTTTACTGACTGTATTTTTTCAGATTTCTCATTTTGGTCTTTGATGTCTTTGGAGTTCATTTTTTTCTTTTTATGCAAGGTGGTAGATAGAAGTCTAATTTTATTTTCATGCATGTGTACATATTGTTTTCTCAGCATCATGTGTTGAATATGGTTTCCTTACAACATAACATACTTTAGGCATATTTATCCATTACTAAATTGTGAATGAAATTATGTGTAAAAGGGAGATGTGGTGGGAACTACCACCTCTGCTTCTCTGCACGAATTGCTTCAATGTCTCTTGTGTTGCAGTACTCATCTGTTTCACTATTTTATTTTGCAGAAATAAAGATAAGGTATTCCATTTAGTCTTTCCAACCATAATATCCCTCAATTCACAGGTCAAGAACCAATATGAGAATTCCCCCAACTTCTAAGTATATCTATCTCAATTATAGGTTTTGGAACTGGGGAAATAACCACAGGATGAGTTAAGGGCCCAGTGGACATACTGGCAATCATGTTTCAGACAAATTTCCATGAATCTCCTGACTTTTATCAGCCACTATTTTAACTGAAGAGCCTCAATGTTTCTTAGGATCTTGTGAAATCAGAGTCAGTTTAGAATCAGTATCCCATAGACCCCAGAAAATTTGATTATTTCATTTCTTCTAGTGTGCAGTTACTGTCTTAGTTAGGCTTTCTATTGCTGTGACTAAACACCATTACAAAAAGTGAATTGGGGAGCAAAGAATTTATTTGGATTATATTTCAACATCACTGCATCACTGAAGAAGTCAGGCCAGACACTCAACCAGGGCAAAATTCTAGAGGAAGGAGCTGAGCAAAGGCCATGGAGTAGAGCTGCTTACTGTCTTACTTCCCATGACCTATTCATCCCATCTTCTTATAAAACCCAGGACCAGCAGTCCAGAGATGGCACCATGGGATGGCCCTCCTAAAATGACTTACAAATGAATCTTATTGAGGCATTTCTTCAGCTGATATTTCTTCTGCTGATGACTCCAGCTTGTATCAATTTGACACACAAAACCATCCAATACAGTTACCCTCATCAAAAGTTGAAGGTCCCTCTGGGGATGAACTGGAAAAAAAAAAAACTAACAATAAAATTTTTATATATTTTATCAAGGTGGTTCCTTGGGGCAACCCAGCTATCACATTAAAGAGTGTCTGAATCTACAAACTGGCTCAAGTCAGGAAATTGGTCCATGGACCAAAGGATTCACTTTTGCTAAAATCCAGTGGAGCCTTTCTTTCATTTGTTTGAGATGTTTTTTCTGCATATGTAGATCAAACAAAAAATGAAGTAGACTTCTTAGGTATTTTGTAACTGGAAACACCTGTTTTGATTAGCTAGTACCAAAAGTCCTTAAGAGTCTTATTATACGTAATGTTTCCTTCATGCTGCCCACTATGGAAACTACAGTCACCTTGCCTTTGGCAATTCAGTGCTGCCACCAGGCCCCTGCTACTTTGAGACCCAATTAAACCCTTTGCATTTAATTCATCCAACAGAGCAGCAACATCCACAATACTAAGGTCTGCTACAAGGAAAAGGGTGTCAACAAAGCTCTACAAATGTGCTGATGCCCCCTCACCATTTTACATCTTATATGATTAGTAAAGGGTATGTTTTCTGGGCTTTTCATTGTGGAGGATTCAGTTTTACATAGAATATCCACTCTAGCATTGGAATTTCTCTGAGCCATAAATTTCCCTCTTCACCAATAAGCCAAGGAATATCAGGAATCAACAATTCTTTTTCAGTAGGCCATCTTTTGACAAATGTTTTATCTCACTATTCAAACTTTTGACACCTTTTAAAATATGCAAGCTTCTATGTAAAACAAAGAATCTCCACTCACTGGGCCTACATCAATAAGCTCAGCCAGAGCCACCATTACCCCTTACCCAAATACATTCCCACACATATTCCCTAGACTTCTGCTTGAGTGAATAAGTAAATCTTTTAAGCTCCTTAGTAGTATAATGCTCCTTCTTATGGACTATACTTTCTAGCTCCCTCTAGGAGCCTGCTTTGCCTTGAGCCTGGTTAGAAGTCTAGATGTGTCTATTGGTGGGCCCTGAAAAACATCAGTATTGTCTTGTTTGGCATTTTCTTCAGAGAAGTCACTGTTTGTTTAGCAGACAATAAGGATTAATTTTCTCAGTCAAAGCCAGAAAAGGCAATATTTCAAGTTATAAGGGTAGAGTACTGACAGTAGAGAAATTACTTCCTCATGTGTGAAAACCCCTTGAGAATTTATGGTGCAAAGCTCTCAGCTTCATGGAAGTTTAATTGATATATATATATACATACATATATATATATATATATATATATATATATATATATATATATATTGCAGCACTGAAAAAGATTACTATGTATGTGAATCCTTATTTTGAATTTGAAGCATGGTCATAGGAATGGAAACTCTGAATCACACTGTAATTCCATGTTTCAATTTTTGAGGAACCCCAAATCATTTTCCCTAGTTACACCACCATTTTAAATTGTCACAAGCAATTAATAAAGAAGGCTTCTTTCCCCAAAAAGCTCAGAAACTCTGGCTACTGTTTATTACAGAAGTGTTGCTTAATCTTTATAAATAGCTGTTGTAACACATATAAAAACACAATCCCATTTTGCATTTTTGCATTATTCATGGAATTTAATATGGAATATGTAAACCATGCACACATTTAAACTATTCTCATGGTTACAGTAAATTGTTTCTAATTATAATATACTTATCCTTTTAAATAAAATATAATTTATGCCACATTATCAGAATGGCAATTTACTTCATTTTGGTTGAATTTATATTTATGATACATGGAAATCTTTTTCATATGCTAGAGTATGCCCACTCTAGCACAAGTACCCTGTACACACATGTGTGGGTTGCTAGTTTTAAGGTTGCAATATTTATCACTATCTTTTGTCTTTCAGGTGAACTTGAAAAGCAAAGAATTTAAAGCTAATGAAGACTTTGTGTCTTAATTTCTTAGGTGAAAAATCATGTTAAATTGGCCTGTTAAATTAGACAGGTATGGTATTTTCCTACTTTAAAATTGCTTCATTGACAACTTTTCCAGGTTTTATTAGAATATAATGAGATATGTCCTTCACTTTTATTCCAATACACAGCAGTATAATGTTTCATTTTATATCTTTCTGAAGTTTTTCATGGTGATTGTAATTGTCTCCTTTCCAAAAATGTCTTCCTTATTACTACATTATACTTAATCTGAAATGGTGCTTGAAACACCATGAGTTTAAACACTGTTTTTTTGGGGTGGAAGTTGTTTGGGGAAGCTGTGAAACTTTAAAGAGGTGGGGCTAGACAAGTAAATATGCAGATTTAGGGGTTCGCAATGAACCTGCATAGCTGGCTAACTTTTTATCTACCTCTTTCCTTCATAGTCAGCACCATGTAACAACAAGCAGCTTCTGCCTTTACCCTCACCATGGACAAGTCTCTAGCCATTACATTTTTCTCATGATGATTGGCCATACAAGTCAGAAATTAAATAAACCCATTGTCCCTCAGATTTTTTCTCTGTATTTTGTCAGAAAGATAAATGGTTTGTATAATATTTGGCAATGTGTTTTATCCTAAAGTTAATTATTCTAAAATACTTTTCTCACAATATGCATAAATATGATTTTCTTGCTTGGTTTGCCATTGGACGTAATTGTATGTCTATCATAACCATTTTCAGTCTTGCTATATCTATTATAACCATTTTCAGTCTAGGCTTACACTGTTAAGGGAAACAGTGAGTCATCCTGTTTATGTTTTGAAATTAGATGTCAGAAACTTCTTTGTAATTTTGAATCTATGGGTACTAATGTTAGTTTGTAAATAACAGGCCAACCTACATGTAATATGGTGACATGATTTTATTTGTGTCTTCTGAAATTATCTCTTTTTTTCCCATGAACTTGCTCTATTTTTATTGGAAATAGATTCTTTTCCCATCTCAACTACATTACCCCTCCCTCCACTCCTCCTAGTTTCCTCTGTTACCTTCTGCTCTCCCAGGACCACACCCATGTGTTAAATCTTCATATAAATTCATTATTCTATTCTTTTGCTTATGTTTACTATCATAATCAATACCAATTCTGGCATGGATCCTGTGATTAACATTTTAGTTATTATTACTTTTTCATTATGAATTCATAAGCTCTCAAAATTTAAAATAGTGG
This sequence comes from Alexandromys fortis, assembly GCF_014885135.2. Taxonomy (NCBI): domain Eukaryota; kingdom Metazoa; phylum Chordata; class Mammalia; order Rodentia; family Cricetidae; genus Alexandromys; species Alexandromys fortis. The sequence continues at coordinate 787,526 of NW_026068143.1, read as the reverse complement.
CAATTATGATCAAGTGGACAAAGGTTCAGCACCATTATATCATGTTAAATTGGCCTGATATCTTTATCATATTCTAGTTTTTGTCTCTGTCTGTGGTCTTTAGATTAGTGTACCTAATTAATTTTAAAACATTCTTTTTGCTCTTGATTTTGTGAGACAGGGTTTCACTGTATAGCCCTGGCTGTCCTTGAACTTACTCTATAGACCAGGCTGGCCTCAAACTGGGAAATTTGACTGTCTCTGCCTCCAGAGTGCTGGGATTGAAGGCATGTGCCACCACTGCCTGTCTAAAATATTCTTAATAAGATGTTCATTGAATAAAAATTTCCTTTGATTAGGGCCCCATGTTATGAAAGACATAGGAAGATTATATCTTCCTTTTGAAGTTAATAGCTATACACAGACATTTATCCTTTTAGTTGAACTATGTAGTCTTTTTTTCTAGACAGGTATGGTATTTAATGCTTCTTTGTGTAAATTTAATGTCTTAGTCAACTCATTTTTGGAAATATGTGACTATCTTACTTGAAATTGACATTGAAACCAGAATCTTCCTGGAAATTATCAGTTTTCCTCATATCCTCCATATAAACATTAAGAGCCAAAAAAGATTAATTATGCAGTTTTGCATGAAACAAGTCCATTCCCCCTTCGTATTTTCACAGGATTTTACAACTATCCTTGATTTCTGCAAGTGTCAATTTATTATTTTTATTGGTGTTACTCATTTTTATCATTAGTTATTAATTTTTTTTTCTTCTCTCTGTCATTATAAATTTAATTTCCTTAATTTTTGGAGGTTCCTTATAAACTGTTAATTTTTAAAATCTTTTTAATCAGAATAAGTATCTACTACTGTGACAGGAGAATGGGGATTGCACTAAAACACACTAACTCCCATTTCTAAAGTACATTTCTTAACAAGATGTCCATGTTTCTAATCATGTGCCTCTTTACTTTGGGATCATTTGCCCTCTGTACTAAAAATATCCATCTTAAAAGATATGAATTTTTCTTCATCTCCCTGCTCCCAACAATTGCCAAAAGTTTCTACTTGCCTGTACTGTTGATTTTCTCCCTAATGCTAAAATTTGTCCTAGAATTTCTGTCTGAGTCCTTTCAGAAATTCTTTGATTAATGACACCAAAAACTCAAAAGAGAAACCTCAGTGTCTCTAATTAGATGTAGCAATAAAAAAGGAGTTTGAAGAAGTTATCCCTCTGAAGAAAAAAAATATCATGACCACTACTAAAAATAGATTTCACACTAGGAAGGACGTCATCTGCAAATTCATCATCTGAGTTCTCAAGATGGGTCCATGAAACATCTTTGTGCTTCAGCCAACTGTATAAGTTGCTTCTTCTATGTGTCCTCTTTCTCTACTCCTCTGTCATTTGCAGATCCACCAGTCTAGCTCCCTAGCTGGGTCCATGAATCTTTTTGCTCCAGCCTGCTATATAGGTATCTTCATCTGTTTTTCTCCTTCCTCGACTCCTCTGCCATTTACAAATCCACCAACCTAGCTAAAGACAGGAAGCCCAAATATCCTCTTTGTGTGTAAACCACATTTTCTGGGAAAATCACATTTTCTTCTTCCTCCAACACTCTGAAAACTGCAGACAAACCCAGAAGCATAATTTCAGACTTATGGCTGTGAACTTTATTTTTACCTATTCTAGCTCTATACCCATGATTTCACATCCACATTTCCATGATCCAATTATGCAGTTTGTCTACTGACTTTATTGTGACTAGCATAGGCCAGACATCTGCTGCACTGGCCCAATTTAAGGAAGTCTAGATTATCAGATTAGTCTAACAATGTAAGAGACACACATGCCCATGTCAAATCACTGAAACAGAAATAACATAAATGAATAAACCTGCATGTCTCCTGTCAAACCCACTAGTCTTACAGAAGTATTCTATAATAAGAACTAATTTGATATACCCTCTGGGCACCAAATTTTAAAGAACTATCATAAACATAAAATAATTTAAAGAAGACACAGATACTTCATTGAACTCCAAAAGAATTAAACTGTTGAATATTTCTAGTACAATGCACATCTGAATGAAATAATTAAAATAATTAAGAATTTGAAAATTGAATTCAATAAAGAGATTGAAACATTGAAGAGAACACAAGCAGAAATAAGCACAAAGTTGAAAAACTCAATCCCAACTCATGGGAAATCCTTACAAGTTGAATGACCCAAGCAAAAGATAGACTATCTCGACTTGCTCCTAAGTTGGGTCCATGAATCCTCTTTGTAAGCATAGGAAAGAGATTTTAAAAAGAAAGAATGTATAATTACTGAAACTCAAAGTACGTATAAGAGCACATGAACATGAACCCCCCCCCAAAAAAATTGATGCAGACCACAAAAAAAAATTTACTGGTCATTAAATGTACTGCCTTCAGCTGTCCAAAAGACACATGCTGTCTAAATGGACTAAGAAACAAAAATCAGAGAGTCATTGCCTAACCCGTTTTATGAAGCTACAGTCACCAAAACGACACAAAGACTTAACCAAGACAGAGAATTACAGATCAATCTCACTAATGAACATCGATACAAAACTTCTCAATAAAATACTGGCAAACTGAATCCAAGAACACATTCGAAAAATGATCCATTATGATCAAGTAGGCTTCATCCCAGAGAGGCAGGGCTGGTTCAACATATGAAAATCTATCAACTGAAGGAAAAGAAACATATGATCATTTCATTAGATGCTGAAAAAGCATTTGACAAAATTCAGCACCTCTTTATGATAAAGGTCTTGGAAAGATTAGGGATACAGTGTTCATTTCTAAATATAATAAAAGCAATATACAGCAAGCCAACAGCTAACATTAAATTAAATGGAGAGAAACTCAAAGCCATTCCACTAAAATCAGAAACAAGGCAAGGCTATCCACTCTCACTATACCTCTTCAATATCATGCTTGAAATACTAGCAATAGCAATAAGACAGCATAAGGAGATCAAGGGAATTCAAATTGGAAAGGAAGAAGTCAAACTTTCATTATTTGCAGATGATATGATATTGTACATAAGCGAGCACAAAAACTTTACCAAAGAACTCCGACAGCTGATAAACACATTTAGTAATGTGGCAGGATACAAGATCAACTCCAAAAAAATCAGTTGCCCTCCTATACACAAAGAACAAAGAAGCAGAGAGGGAAACCAGAGAAACATCACCTTTCATAATAACCACAAATAACATAAAGTATCTTGGGATAACTCTAACCAAGGAAGTGAGAGATCTATTTGACAAGAACTTTAAGTCTTTGAAGAAAGAAATTGAAGAGGACACCAGAAAATGGAAGGATCTCCCATGTTCTTGGATTGGGAGGATCAACATAATAAAAATGGCAATTCTACCAAGAGCAATTTATAGATTCAATGTAATCCCCATCAAAATCCCAATAAAATTCTTCACAGAACTTGAGGGAATAATAATCAACTTTATATGGAAAAACAAACAACCCAGAATAGCCAAAACAATCCTGTACAATAAAAGTACTTCTGGAGGCATTACCATCCCTGACATCAAGCTCTATTACACAGCTACAGTAATGAAAACTGCTTGGTATTGGCACAAAAACAAAGATGTTGACCAATGGAATCGAATCAAGGACCCAGATATTAATCTATGCTGCTGGCATAACTGGATGTCAAATTGTAGAAGAATGAAAATAGATCCATATCTATCACCATGCACAAAACTCAAGTCCAATTGGATTAAAGATCTCAATATCAATCTGAACACACTGAACCTGATAGAAGAGAAAGTGGGAAATAGTCTACAACATATGGGCACAAAAGACTACTTCCTACAGACAATAAGGGCAACATTGAAAAAAATGGGACCTCCTAAAACTGAGAAGCTTCTGTAAAGCAAAGGACACTGTCATTAAGACAAAAAGGCAACCTACTGTTTGGGAGAAGTTCTTCACGAACCCCACTTCAGACAAAGGTCTGATCTCCAAAATATATGAAGAACTCAAGAAACTAGACATTAAAACTCTAACTAACCCAATTTAAAAAAAAAAATGGAGTACTGAACTGAACAGAGAATTTTCAACAAAAGAAATTCAAATGGCCAAAAGACACTTAAGGTCATGCTCAAGCTCTTTAGCTCAAACAATCTTACACCTTTCAGAATAGCTAAAATCAAAAGCATCAATGATAGCCTATGCTGGAGAGAATGTGGAGTAAGGGGAACACTCATCCATTGTTGTTGGGAATGCAAACTTGTGCAACCACTTTGTAAATCAGTGTGGTAGTTTCTCAGGAAACTGGGAGTCAACCTACCTCAGGACCCAACAATTTCACTCTTGGGAATATACCCAAGAGATGCCCAATCATACTACAAAAGCATTTGTTCAACTATGTTCATAGCCACACTATTTGTAATAGCCAGAACCTGGAAACAACCTAGGTGCCCCTCACTAGAAGAATGGATAAAGAAGGTGTGGAACATTTACACTTTAGAGTTTTATTCAGCGGGAAAAAAATGACATTTTGAATTTTGCATGCAAATGGATGGAAATAGAAAACACTTTACTGAGTGAGATAACCCAGACCCAAAAAGATGAATATGATATGCACTCACTCATAAGTGGATTCTAGCCATAAACAAAGGACATTGAGCCTATAATTCATGATCCTAGAGAAGCTAAATAAGAAGGTGAACCCAAAGAAAATCATATAGTTATCCTCCTGGATATTGGAAGTAGACAAGATTGCCAGGCAAAAGTTGGGTGCCCAGGACTGGGGGTGGGGTGGGTGTAAGAGGAGATAGGGAGAGAGAAGGGAGAAGAGGAGGATTTGGGAGAGCTTGGGGAAATGGGATGGTTGGGATGGAGGAAGGTTGGATATGGGAGCAGGGAAGTAGATATCTACATTAAGGGAGCCATTTTAGGGTTGGCTAGAGACTTGACTCTAGAGGGGTTCCCAGGTCCAAGGAGATGTCCCCAGCTTGTTCATTGGGCAGCAGAGGAGAGGGTGCCTGAACTGCCCTTGTCCCATAGCCACACGGATGAATGTCTTGTATATCACCATAGAACCTTCATCTGGCGATGGATGGAGATAGAGACAGAGACCCACATTGGAGCACTGGACTGAGCTCCCAAGGTCCAAATGAGGAGCAGAAGGAGGGAGAACATGAACAAGGAAGTCAGGACCACAAGGGGTGTGTCCACCCACTGAGATGGTAAGACTGATCTAATGGGAGCTCACCAAGGCCAGCTGGACTGTGACTAATGTAGGATATGATCAAACGGGACTCTCTGAAGGTGGCTGTCAATGATGGCTGCCTGAGAAGCCAAGGACAATGGCACTGGGTTTTGATTCTACTGCATGGACTGGCTTTTTGTGAGCCTGGTTTGTTTGGATGCTCACCTTCCTAGACCTAGAAAATGGATGGGGGGCCTTGGACTTTCCACAGGGCACGGCACCCTGACTTCTCTTAGGACTGGAGAGGGAGGGGGGAACTGGGGGGATTGGGAGGGAAATGGGAGGTGTGGAGGAGGTGGAAATTTTAATTAATTAATTAATTAATTAATAAAAACAAAATTCAGCTTGAAAGATTTGCAGGATCTTAAAGTGAAATAATGGAAGACAAGAATTCCAGTCAAATGAAATCAATAAGCAAACAGGCCTACTTACCCTAAAATCTGATAAAATAGACTTTAATCCAAGATTGATCTGAAGAGACAAGAGAATATCATTATAATTAAGGGATTAATTAGGAAATTATCACAATACTAAATGTATATTCACCAAACTTTGGGACATGCTCTTTCATAAATTCAAACTAATGCATCTTTTGGGTTATTCCTTCTCCTTGTAAATAACCCTTCATCCACATTCCTTTTAGTAACCCCAATAAAAAAAAAATATCCGTTCACCAAATTGGGCATTGGTACAAAAGCTCTCTTTCTGGGGATGGGTAGACTGTTTGTGTGTGTGTGTGTGTGTGTGTGTGTGTGTGTGTGTATGTTTACATGTGTTTACTTTAGGAGTGAGCCATGATAAGCTACATATGAACAGATCACCAAAAGGAAGATATTTACTTCCAACCATTATCACCTGCCAGAGTAAGACTCAGCCATAGATAAATTTAATAAGAGGCCCAAGTCCCAGTAATTTACCCTGAAGCAATACTTGCCTGAAGGAAGAACCACAAGCTGAGATTACCTGAGCATCACTGAAAAACAGACCATCCAAAGGAAATGCCCAACATTCCAACTGCTAGAAATAAGACCATCTGCCAGCACACACTTGTTGGGAGCAGTGAGACCCCAGATCCCAAATTTTTTGTAATCCCATCATCTGAGTGCCTAAAGCTGCTCTGAGCATGAGACCTTCTGGAGTTCCTGATGACAGGAAAGTGGTTTCTGGTGGGTTTGGCGGGGGCATGGCTAGCTTTATATAATCTGCCCCTTAACACAATAAAGGGGGCATTCTTAGGGAATTCAAGGATGACCCATGTCACTGTCTCTGTCTGTGTGTATTTGTATATTTTAACCTCCAGCCCCCTTGCCCTAAACTCACGAACTGGGTAATAGCGCAGCAGGTGCAGACACGGGGGCATGGTGCGTGGCAATTGGAGGTCCGAGACGAGATAACTGGAACTAGGGAACACTGAGAGGTTGCCCTCAGAAGGTGAGGGTGGATTGTATTAATCCTGACATATTTTGCTTAGTTTGGCAGCAAGTGGAAGTCAACCAAGAAAGAGGGGTAAACGAGCAGGGTTGTCCCCAGCCAGAGGGGACGTATGGATTGGGAAAAGATAGAATGTATATAACTTATAAAGATAAATGTGTACAGATGTATGATATGTTGATTGTGTTGTCTTTCGTGTTCTGGACTGGAGAAAGACACTTGATTCTAGGAACTGCTAAGAAAGGTACCTTGACTTTAAAATATGGGCTTAAGAATTTGATGTTTTAGAAAGGAGGTTCTGTTTTTGTCTCCAAGACGATGAGAGCCTAAGGATTTATTCGATATGCATGTGGTTTGAATCCCCGAGACCTCCTGAAGTGTTGCAGTGGTGTCTGAGCAGCGGTGGCTCCAAGGCCAAGCGTCTCCAGGTGGTGGGCGCTGAGGGGATGCGATGCATGCAAACTCCGGGACCTGCATCGATGGAGGAGTCAAGAATGCTAGGCCCGCTTCCAGTGAGGGCCTCAGGTCGCAGAAGAGCAGCACTACCGTGACAAGGCCTATTGGCCTGGACCTCTGTCCTAGCCTGGGCCAACCGGCCAGGATGGGATCCACCTTACCCCGATGGGGTGGGGCCTGCCGCTCCACCCCACTGTGCCTCCACCTTCCAGCCTGGTGGGGAGGTGGAGCCTCCCTCTCTCCCCCGTCGCCACGACCCAAGTCTGAGCAAGACTGGAAAACGGCAATAAATTGTAGTCAATACCCCTAAGAATGCAGCATCCCTGCTCAGCAGGAAGTAGCCAGACAGATTGACAATGCCCAAATTCCCTAAAAGATTATTAGAGTGGGACCCCTTCAGTGGCTGCAGAGCAGCAAGCCTGCTTTCCTGAGTTCTGCTCCACCTTTCAATGGTTGCAGAGCAGCAAGCCTGCTTTCCTGAGTTCTGCTCCACCTTTCAATGGTTGCAGAGCAGCAAGCCTGCTTCCCTGAGTTCCACTCCACTTCATGTACCAGTTTGGACCCAGTACGAATGCAGACCAGAAGGCAGCTAGAGCCGAACTTTGCTAGGTGGCAGTGGTGGAAGGCACATTGCCTCAGCCCAGTCGGTGCCTAGCCTGGCAGATGCTACTACAGTGCCAGGAGCATCAGCAAATGCAACAACAAGTGCTTGAGCTGAGACAAGCTGGAGCACAGGCCCCACTTTGCTGCTCAAGAATGCAGCAGCGGAACAAGAAAAAGACAGTGGCAGTTCTAGGCTCTGCATGCCAAAGAGTCTGCGGCAGAGCGAATTGAAATTAAGAGACTGGCCTATTGTAGAATCAGGTGGACTTATGGCTAGTACAACAAATGTCTTGTTCATTATTTCATTGTATGACATCTGTTAATATTGCTAATGCCCTTTATGTGGTGAAACAACTCAATGGTTACTCGAATAACCCTTGAAATGTTACAATTAGCACACCAGATGGTAACTGATTTAGCCAAAGGGGTTTTTAGTAGAAGCAGGATCAGCTGGGCTGCTAGGGAAGCCAAAGAGGTGCACGAGCAAGAAGGTGTCTTCCATGCACTCAGCTGACAAGAATGAATGTGCCACGGGGGTATGGCAGCTGGGGTATGTTATTTAGGGGACTGCTGAAGGAACAATGGTTTCTGACTGCTCCTGGGGTCACGACAAAGCCACTCCTAAAAGTCCTAAGTCTGATATGGTCTCACACCTCTTTTCACTTGAGGGGAAGAGGGTGTGTGGGAAATAGTATGAGAAACCAACAGTCTCTGGGATACTTGAATCTACCTGTTTTACAGGCTTAAGTTGCTCTCTAGTGTTCCCTAAAAGCCAGTATTCTCCTGAGTAGATGCTGTCACTCTCTCCTGAATACAGGTTCAATAGAGTGCTGGCCAAACTGAATCTAGGTGCAGTAGAGACCAAAAGGCTGTGTGGACAGGAGGGTCATCTGCTTTATAAAAAAATTAGGGGGGAGATGTTGGGAGCAGTGAGACCCCAGATCCTGAATTTCTTGTAATCCCCTGATCTGATTGCCTACAACCACTCTGAGCATGAGACCTTCGGGAGTTCCTGATGGCAGGAGAGTGGTTTCTGGTGGGTTTGGCCGGGGCGTGGCATGTGGCTATCTCTATATAATCTGCCCCTGAACACAATAAAGAGGGCATTCTTGGGGAATTCAAGGATGACCCATGTCGCTGTCTCTGTCTGTGTGTCTGTGTATTTTAACCACCAGCCCTCTTGCCAGAAGCTCTCGAACTGGGGGCCAGCACATAGAGCACAGACACGGGGGCACGGTGCACAGCATACACTCACCAGGACACTCCTAGACAAATGTCAACCAATCAAAGGTCCTAAACCTCAGAAATCCCTCACCCCCACCTTTCCTACTGTAAAAATTTATTCTAACAGAGCTAGCTCATAGCTCTTCGTTTATTCCAATACATTGAACATACAGAGAGACTGAGTTTGTAATCTTGCATGAAATAAAAGTTCTTTGCTTTTACATATGGGACTCAAGTCTCCTTATTGGCTTTTGGGGGACTTTGCGGATTTGGACATAACGTGTGTGTGTGTGTGTGTGTGTGTGTGTGTGTGTGTATGTGTGTGTGTGTGTGTGTGTGTGTGTTGTCTTACTGGAAAGTCTGTCACACATAAGTAAATAAATACAATAAATAATATAAAATGACTGATAGAAATTCCTTGCTTATCTGAATATATGAGAGTGGTCAAATTTCACAAAATCCAACATGCTTTCATAATTAATGCCCTAGAGAGAGTAGGATAGGAGGAAATAGACCCTAACATAAGAAAGGCTATATGTGACAAACCAACAACTAACATATCCCTAAATGCAGAAAAACTCAAAGCAGTCACATTAAAAACAGAAATGAGACAGGACTGACCACTATCCATACTCCTTTTCATTGTGGTGCTGGATCAATAAGGCAAGTAAAGGAAATTATATGAGCACAAATAGAAAAAATATTGTCAGATTATCACTATTTTTAGATGATATAGTGTCATTCATAAGAGATCCTAAGCCTTCTGCCAAAAAACTTCTAGAAACAATTTCACCAAAGTGACAGTGCACAAAATCATCTTAAAAAAGGAATAAACTATGTATCAAAAGCAGCATGAGTACACTCCCCTTTACAATAGCAATAGAGTAAAATTTTGCAATAAATGTAGCCAAGGAGGTAAATGGTTGTTACAATGGAAACTTCAAAGCTCTGAAGATAGAAAATAGAGGTTAGAAAATGGAAAGGCATCCCATGGTTATGAATTAGTAGAACTAGTATTGTGAAAATGATCATTCTACTGTAATAAATTTACAGAGTCAATGAAATTCCACTCATAATATCCACAACATATTTCACACAAATAGGAAATAATCCAAAATTCTTCTGGAATTAGAAAAGTCTTTAGATAGGCAATCCTGAGTAAAAAGTATATTGGAGGGATAACTATTCAAGACTTCAAGATACATTATAAAACTATAGTAATAAAAACAATATAGCACTGGCACAAAACAGACATGTAGATCAAAAGGATTTAATATAATACTCAAATATGAGTACTCATAAACTGATATCTGATATATGACAAAGAAAATACTCACATTGATGGAAATACTGCATCTTCAACAAATGGTTCTTGGAAAACTGAATGCAGGAGAATGAAATCAGCACCATATCTATCGCCCTGCTTATAAATTAGACCTAAATTGATCAAAGGCCTCATTTTGAAAACAGAAACATTACAAATATTAGAATAAAACATAGTCAGTACTCTATAATATGTATGAATAGGAAGGAACTTTGTAAATAGGAAACCATGGGACTATAAATCAAGGCCTATAATTGATAACTGATATGCTATGAAACTTAAAAGCTTCTGTAAAGCCAAGCAAAGAATCAAGAAAACGGCAGATGGCAGGAGAATCTTTGCCAGCCATTCATTAGACAGCAGATTAAGATCCAAACTACACTTTAAAGAGTCACAGAAAAAACGACTAAGTAAAAACATGGAATATGGATCAAAACAGCATCCCTGATAGAGAAAAGAAAAATGGTAAAGAGACACCTTAAAAATATTTATCATCTGTAGTAATTAGAAAAATGTAAACTTAAAAAGAAGATATTTCATACCAAACCAGTCATAATGGGTAAAGTTCAAAAAAAAAAAAAAAAAAAAAAAA
>NW_026068143.1:763227-775117 GCF_014885135.2 Alexandromys fortis | reverse complement strand
ATGGGAGGCGGCGGTGGGGAAGAGACAGAAATCTTTAATAAATAAATATATAAATTAAAAAAAAAAAAAACGACCACAGCAGAGCTTACTGCGTGTGACAAATTGGAAATTTCCTAAGCACATGCACTACTGTCACATTCCCTGTAGTGGTGCCCTGGTGCAGTTCTTGCCAAGTGACAACTTCTGCAGCTTCCGGTTTGTGCTCCTTGCCTGTGAGTTCTTGATTTCTTGCTCCAGGCAATTGCTTTTAATTTCTCAAGCAATGCATATTTCTCAGTATTTAACCAGTATCAAGACAGGAAACTAAACCAGTTCAGAACCATTCCTGTCACCACCAGTTGCATTGCTTCTAGTCGTGACTCTGAAACCATGACATCTGCTAGAAAATAAAGATTACAATTTAGTGGATCACATAACAGGTAATTAATAAATCAATATGGCAGACTACATTAATATTTAAGCTTTTAGTAAGTTTTTTTGCTAATACTATGGATTATATTCTGCAAGGCTTATATGGCTATGGTGATACTTCCATTTATTGGATATTGGGCCTTGTTTTTTTTTTTTTCCATATTCTATCCTTAAGAAAGAAAAGTAAATTTTATGTGGAAGTTCATTGATGCTCTTATCTTCTCTGAAATAGACTGGTGTTGCCAGGAGCAGACATGTCTCATTGTCATAAAAAAAGAACCTTTGTGGTTAAAACAACTTAAATGCCATATTCTGTAAATCTTTGAAGTTTTTGAAGATGACCTGTCTAAAATATGTCTGTGTTTGACCTTGAAAACATACCTAATGTGGCTACAAGTTTAATTATAATAGGTGATTAACTACTAACTTGCATTTCCTTTTAACCTAAACAATTGGTAATATTTTTCAAGAACTAGAAATTTGCATTACATTGTTAAGTGAGTTATAGAGGTACAATGCCTTCAACAAGAGTAGAAATATATGCACGGTATGTTCTATCAAAGTTAATCTCAATATACAAAATTGAGTCCAATTCATTGTAAAATATTTAAAAATAATAGCTGCTTTTTAAAAGTGGATTCAATAATCTGCCTTTTTATCTTATCATATCTATATCCTCCCATTTTTCTTTTCTGTTCCCTTTTTGGCAGGTGTTGGGGCCTTTGCACTGGATTTTAAGGTACTTCTAATATGGTGTCAGTCATATTGTCTGGGGACCTATCACAATATAAAAATTTAGAGGAAAATCTGAACAATAAGATCTGTTTTATATTTAGAAGACCTTTAAGAAGATTAATGTAATCAACCTACTTTACTTTGGACTCTCATTGTCATTGTAATAAACTCAGATGGGCACACTGTACATCTTGTACCATGTTCCCCAGTTCTCCCTTATGTGCCATCCATGCCCCTCACTAAGAATGGTGTCAGTGTATAAAAGATATGGCAATAAAACCTGTGAACACCCACTTACAGCAACATCATTAAAAATAAAAATGTATCCCCACAAGAAAAAAAAATAAAAGAATGTGGCACTTTTAGGATTGATACAGTCTTTACAGATTAATAATGAACAGCTAGTTGACAGAATTAATACCATAAAAATCAAAAGTTACATGAAAAAAGTAATACTATTAAAAAGATAACATTAATTTGAGGTACAAAATTGAATCCATATCTAAGGGTACTGAGAAGTTATCTGAAAGAATTCACACTGTTGAATTTGACAATCAAAATTTGTTAAAAAGCTATGATAGGTTAGCAGATAGATTATCTCTTCAGGATGGCAGTCTACACACTATCCAATTAATGTCCAAGGATGAGGTATTATCTTTAAAGGAGAAACTTCAGACCTTGGAATCGCATGTGCATAATGAGGCCCAGACGCTAGGTGCTTCAATGAAATCACTAGAAATATACACAGGCCAGAGATTCAAGTTTTACAAAGGACAATAGTAAAAAGACTTGAAATAATTAAGGAAATTATTGGAGCTGATGGACAGGGAAAGAAGGCACAAGGACAGGATTCAACATCAGCAGTAGCTTTCACAGATGACTTACCCAGGGTTTTAGCTTCCTAAACTGTAATCTACTCTGACAAAGCATCAAGGTCTAAAGGCCCAAAAGGATCCAAGGAAGGTAGATAAAAACCTATAGGAATGAATGTTCTAAAAGAAATTAAGCAAGCGGTTGTAACTTGTGGCTTTCATTTTTGCATTTGTTAGGAAGATGATAAAGACTTCGGCTTCTTGCATCAAGGCAACACCACATAACTGGATTCAGTTAGTTTCAGCAGTCCTGGATGATGGGTCCCAGTTGATGTTTAAATGTTATTTCAAAAAAGATGCAAAAGGTTTGGAACAAAAGGGAAGAGAAAACAGTGTTGAGACTTCCCAAGACCAAATTCTTTGTAATGGCACAGGTTTCAGTTTTTACAATGAACAAATCTTGTCCCTGTGCCACAAAGCAGCCTTAATACTTGGGACAGAATTAAAAAACTAGGAAAATGAATTTAATCATATACCAGCTAGTGTGGGATTTCTTTTAAGTGTCCTACTTTATCTGGTGCCCACATGGATTTAGACTCCACAACTACTGAGGAGATGGCCTAAAGACCTAGCCAGTCCTCAGCCCAGAAATTAATTCTCTCAATCCCACCTTCTTGGCTTTCTTTTACCTAAGCATTTTTGGAAGCCCTGCCACAACGGAGCTTACTGCATGCAGCAACTTGGTAATTTTCCAAGCACACACACACTACTGCCACATTTTCTAGTGTGTTTTTCTGGTGCAGTTCCTTGCTACATGATAATTTTTGCAGCTTACTTAATGCTTCATTAACTTTTAAGTTTCTTAATGCTAATGAGAAAGGGATGACAGAAGCAGAAAAAACATTTCATAATATAAAACTGAATTAAATCAGCCAGTTTATTTCAAGGATGTATTGACCTTGCAATGGAAGCCAGGAGATGTCTTATCTTGAGCAAGGGGTTTTGCTCTTGTTTCCATAGGAGAAGAAAAACTGTGGATACCATCAAAATTAAAAAAAAAAAAAAATTTGATTTGAAAAAGAGAAACCTCTTTTTTTTTTGACACATAAAGTTGTTTAATTAGGTTGTCAGCAATTTAGAAAACCAGTTTGTGAGGATACATCCCGTTCGTCACACAGAACTGAGAGCGCAGGTAGCCCTGCAGCTGAGGAACAGCTTTGATCTTTGGCAGAATCTGCGAGTCCACCACTTTCTGATCAGCCTTGCGCTGCTCTGTAATCTCATATTTCTCCTTCTCTGTGTCAAAAATCTCGCCCTCCTGATGCCTGGGCTAACACAGCTGCTTTTTCTTGAAGTAAGCATCAGTCAGATGTTTGGGGATTTTAACTGTGCTGATATCAACTTTTGTAGAGGTGGCGATGACAAACTTCTGATGTGTTCTTCTCAAAGGAACTCTGTTGAGGGCAAGAGGTCCTGTCACAAGCAGCAAACCACTGCCCAGTTGCTTCAGGAAAACCACTCTCTTGCCCCTGTGGCGCCCGGTAAGGATGATGAGGACAGTCCCAGGAGTGATGCTGGCATGCAGGCGTCTCACGTGCTGACTGAAGGGCTTTTTGCCATGACTCAGCAGCTTCCGAGGCACATCTTCAGTAGGATAATACCTGGGCATTTTTCGAAGCTTAACCACCCGGGTACCACCATTCTTGTCACCACCAACTGGTTTTGTGACAGTGGCAAGGACCTTTTCCTTTTCTTCTTCTTTTCAACCTTGGTTTTCGCAGCTGTGTATTTCCTTTTGTACATGGCCTTTCTGGAATACATAGCAGATCGGGAGTACCTGCCAATTCCTCTAACAAGGACTGGATTTTGGCTGCAATGGGGCTTCCCTTTCTTGAGCTTTTTAGCCTTAGGGTCACCCTTTTTGGCTGCACCAGCAGCAGGGGCATCACAGCCAGGCTTCTTGGCTGCAGGTTTCTTCTCTTTTGTATCAGGTTTCTCGCCTTTTTCACCCGCCATCTTGCAAGATGGGAAAGAGAACTAAGGTCCCGGCTTCCGGTCTATAAGCAATCGAGAAACCTCTTGAAGAAGAAAAATGACAGCTGATACAAAATGGTGGTGATAATTCAGGTGGTAAGGAAAGCATATAGGGTTAGGGAAGTGTACTGTTATTGTCTTTACAAGAAAATACTCATCTTCAAAAATTCAAGAGACCCTGGTTGTTTGAATGCTGACAGATGGAAAATTAACTATACACTGAGGATCATTGAGAAGAAGGAATGCAATTTATGACATCAGGTAACTGATACACATACATTTAAACACATACACACAAACATACATATATATGTAAATATATGAATATATAGAGCTGGTTTTGGAGTTGGACAATGACACTGACCTTATCTACATCCAAGCATGCTGTTAAAAGAAAAATTCAGAGTGTCTGTGCCATGTCAAGAGCTATCTGGTATGCGGCAGAAAGAAAAAAAGGATTTAGAAAAAAATTGTAATTTTCTTCAGATTTATTTTTGTTTCTATCATACCTTTCATTGAATATATATATATATAATGTATTTATGTATAAAACATGTTTAAATTTTCCACAATGAACAATGAATTTTCCTGCAGTAAACTTTGAAGTTTCCAGGAAGATCGGGCCCCACAATAACAATTTAACCTGCTTGATATGATATCATGATGGTGATAGTGCTACTATAAGACCTATTTTTGGTACCAACTGTTCAAGACAGTTACAACTTGGATAGCTGAAATGGTGCACTTTTTTACAACATTCTGGCAAATCCTCCAAATAGAAAGTTCAGAAAAACCTATAAAATACTCATAGACTAGGTGTAATTATACCGGACAGAAATCTTGGAACTATCATTTTAATTTCACAAGGTCCCATAGAAAGAGTATTGCCTTCATGACAGCTGGAAGTAATTATAGAAGACAAGGTCCCTTCTCCCAACAAAGTTTTTCCTCAGGATTAGGGACATCACTTAGGGATTGATTATAATTAGTATAGGATTTTGTGTTGGGGGAAAATTTTGTAGGATCAGGGATCTATTTGGAAAAAAAGAAAAATTGGATGGGATAATAAATTAGTGTGTGCTTACTCACATTAATAATAAAAGTGAGTAATAGAGTTAATACTTGTGAGCTATTATTTATAGACAATTTACATTGGTATAGATTATTATATATTAATACAAATTTAAATTATATTGAATATGTTCCTATTTTTGTCCACCATATTTCTTTACCTAGGCAAAATTATTTTGTCACATTGTATGCATGAATGCTTTTACCTTTGCTTAAAACATTTCTTGTATATCGATACAATTTTATTATATATTTATCGTATTGCAAAGTACATTTCTACCTCCGATCAAGATAATTATACATTGTTTATATTTTGAGGTCCTTGTCCTCATTTGTTGCATAGTTATTTATTGTATAATATTCTAATATGAGGTCTTAATCTTTAAGATATATAGATATTAAGTATTATAGATCAATAGTCATCTATGTTTGTCATATTTATCGTTAGACTAATCAGGTTCCTTAGATACATGTAGATACATTAGAGACATGATTGCTCCTGGCAGCACCAGTCTATTCCCAAGAGAATGTTGAGCACCAAAGACACTACACTTGGAGTTTGTTTTCCTTTTGGCAAAACTGGCCTTTGGGCATGCTTCAACCATTGACAAGGTACATGGTATCCAGAAATGGATAAGCGGGACTGTCAAATCTTGCCAAGACAAGCTAAGACAGTTTTGAAAATTTTCCTGCCTCTGAAAATGGTCTGTAAGTTACTCTAAGCCTTAGCTAAATTTGGTTGCTTCAATATTGCAAATGAGACTTTGGGCGATTGCCCAGGTAGTCAGTTGTCTCTGTCACTTGTTGCACATTTTGGAAGTTGCTTTATTGTACTTCCTGCTTACTCAATTACTATTATTTCCCTTTTGGGTCTTTGATGGGAATGAAGATTATATTGTTGTAGTTGATATAATAATTATTTTATTTAAATACTTCAGAGACTGAATTAAGGTCCTAAGATACAATATTTTATCTCTTGTTGTATCCTTAAAGAAGAAATATTGCATCTGAGAATAATATGAGCAAAAGGGACAAGACCATGATGATGGTACCCACAGAAACAGCTGACTTGACCTAGTGAGAACTCAGTGACTCTGCACTGATAGTGGGGGAACGTGTACAGAATCAAAGTAGGCCCAGTGAATGTGGGGGACAGATGTTTATATCAACAGTCAAAGTCTACTCTCAGTTTTAATAAAGGAAGCAATTTTTTTTTTACAATGAATGGCCATAAGCAGTTTGATGAAGATAATTCTTTAAGTCAGATCCCCCCTTTGCAGGTATGTCAACCACTAATATTATCCATCACAAATTGTCCTATATCAGGTTCCTCTATTCTACCCACTAATCTACATGTCTTTGTGGAAGTATCACCCATTTTTATTACTGTGGACCTGTAATATAACTTTATATCTGATATAGTTAATTTTTCCATACTATTCTTTTTTTTTCCTGGGATTACTTTGACTATCTTTGCACTTTTATGCTGATAAACTTTGATATATTTTATCATGTCTGTGAAAAATGTCTTTGGAATCTTGATTAGTGTAATATTGCATGTATAAATTTTATTTAGTAGTGTTGATTTTATATAAAATGTCTTCCATAGGCCCATATGTGTTTTCATTAGTCACTCAGAGGTTGACACACTTTAGGGAAGCTATGAAATTTTGGGAAGGTGAAGAATTATTGGAATAAATATGTCATCATGGGCTAGATTTAAGGCTGAATAGCTTGGATCCATTTGCTTTTCTGTCTGCTTCCTAAGTGTGGATACACTGAAATTAACCAGTTCCCTGCTTCATTTGACTACTATATTCCCCAAAACTATGGACACTTCCTCCTAAATACTAAGTTAAAACAACCACATTCTCCAAGACATTTTTTGTGAGGACTATGTTTTACAGCAATAGAAAAAGAGACTAAAACAGAGAGTGGTACCAAGAGTAAGGGGCACAGCAGTGCAAATCTGTGTGGCTTTTAGGTCTCTTTTTCAAGAGGTAAATTTGGTAGACTTTGAGATCTGAGACTGGGAAAGCCACTAAAAAGTGTAAATAGAGCTTAATGTATAATTCTGGTTGGATCTTACAAGTTAATGATGCTAAGAAATGGTGGTCCAGCTCATTATGCTTCAGAAGCAAAGAAGGACTCTATGATGAACAAAGCCTTGGCTATTCATGAAACATTTTGGCACAAAATCTGACTATACTCTGCCCTCTTTGTGAGATCTTGTGTTTGTTAGATTTAAGGGGATATTCAAGCCATATATGCCTACAGTATCATAGCTATTGCTATGCACTTTATTTAGAGATTATGTATAAATTTATAAATGACTTTTTGAGCGCTTGGATTTTAGAAACAAGATAAATCTTAAATCTGATACTCCTCAGGTTAAGCCCTTCCAGAACACTCTCTGTATCTTGATTGTTGTTTCTCCAATTGCTATTGCTTCAGAGAGAGAACTTCTTTTATGACTTTATAAGCAAACTGCTAAAAAAATTCACATTCCAGAAGAATAATAGCTTCCAAGTAAGATTATAGACCTCAGGTTCCCAAACTCAAGGGTATCATTGGATTATAGTACATCTCCTGTCCCTATAATAAACACACTTCAATTAAATGTGCAACTAATACATACCCCTACCAAATCCTCTAATACATAAACCACATAAACAAGATTTTTTTTCTCCTTTGGTCTCAATGTAACAGATTCCCTCCTCTTCCCACAAATTCTTAAAATATAACTCATTTGTCTTTGGTAGTTCAGATTCTTAGTTCTCTCCAGGCTCCACCATGTTCCTTTTCTTACCTTTTCTCTTCTTTCTTTCCTTTCCCTTCCCTCCCATCTCCCCTTCTCTCCCCTTCCCTTCCCTCAATCCCTCCCTCCAACCTTCTCTCTCTCTCTCTCTCTCTCTCTCTCTCTCTCTCTCTCTCTCTCTCTCTCTCTCTCTCTCCCTCCTATGTAGCCTTGACTGTCCTAGGACTTGCTACATAGACCAGACTGGTATG
This sequence comes from Alexandromys fortis, assembly GCF_014885135.2. Classification (NCBI taxonomy): domain Eukaryota; kingdom Metazoa; phylum Chordata; class Mammalia; order Rodentia; family Cricetidae; genus Alexandromys; species Alexandromys fortis. The sequence continues at coordinate 767,045 of NW_026068143.1, read as the reverse complement.
GATTCATGGAGATCTCCCTGTTTCTGCTTTGCACATGCTGGAATTAAAGATTTGGAGTGTTGTGTAATAGTAATTTAAGATGTGTTACATTCATTTATGCTGTGAAATATTTGTTTAGTGATGTAAAGGTGTATTGCAATCTTTTATGTTACATTTATTTAATGCTGAGAAGCTGTGTTACTTCTGCTTTCTAAAACACCTGATTGGTCTAATAAAGAACTCAATGGTCAATAGTTAGACAGGAGAAAGAATAGGCGGGACCTACATGAAGACAGAATAAATAGAAAGGACGAGGAGGAAGGAAAGTAGGACCTTAAGGGCAAGCCATCTATTTATATAGCAAGCTAGGGAGTAAGAAATGAAGTTATATAAAATAGAGAGAGAAAAAGTCCAGAGGCAAAAGATATATATTAAAATTTAAGTTAAGAAAAGCTGGATAGAAATAAGCCAAGTTAAGACCAGGCATTCATAAAAAGGAATAAGTTTCTGAGTGTTTATTTGGGAGTTGGGGGGTGACCCCCCCAAGAATAAAGGATAAAAAACAATAATAGAAATGGACTACCATGCCCAGTATCATGTTCTTTCTGTTGTTCAATAAAGATTGCAATGTCAAGGAACAATCTCTTTATTGTCCTCTACAGAGTTAGAGACCTAATAGTGTGAGGCTTAATTGAAGAAAAAAATGGTATAATTAATTTATTTGGTGGAAGAAAATTAAAGGAATAACATTGTATCTGTAGGGTTGTTACTGCTGATTACCTTTATGCAGGTCTACAATGAAAGGGAGCAATAAAAAAAATTAAAAAATTTAAAAATTTGTATTTTGAAGCTGCGTAGTGGTGATGCACACTTTTAATCCTAGCACTTGGGAGGCAGAGAAAGATGGATCTCTGTGAGTTTGAGGCCAGCCTGGTCTATAAGAACTAGGTCCAGGACAGGCTCCATAACTACAGAGGAACCCTGTATAANAAAAAAAAAAAAAAAAAAAAAAAAAAAACCAAAAACCAACAAAAAAAACCATTATGCATAGATCACTGGAAAACTTAAGATTGTAGCCAAAGCATGCAGTGAAAAAGGCATACATTATATACATTAATATCATTAATGAGAAGCACTGTCCTTTACACTGGAAAAATAGCAATGATACTCTAAAGTCAAGACTCCACGTAGGAAAGTCTCTAAGTTACGAAAAGAAACGAATAAAAGGGTTTTCTGCTCCTGGAAATAAATTAGCTAGAGAAGTTTTCATAAGTTTTAGTATATAATTACAATTGCTATCTGAGGGGCCAGATTCCTTCCCACGTTACCAGCAGAATATCTAAGTGTTGACTATATGTTTTTTTTTTTGTTTTTTTTTTTGTTTTTTTTTTTTTTTTTTTTTGTTTTTGGAGGCAAGATTGGAGAAAATGATACAGATTATTTTCCCTAGTTTCAGAAAAAAAAAAAAAAAGTTAAGACCAGGCAAAATGTGGCAGGATCAGACTCCCTATGAGGATATCATGAGAGGCTATACATAAAGTTGAGATACATCCTGGATTATGATGGAAATCACAAGGTATTAGAAATATCAGAGCTGTGGACTATCCCCCAAGAAGGGATGCATACAGTAAGTTGAAAGAAATAATCTTGCAGGAATTAAAACTGGAGGGAAAGTGCCACCTAAGTCCTCTAATATGTAAGCTCCAGATTTCTGACTTAGAGTTTTAGGGTTTGTTGTTTTACCATTATGTTTTAGTCTCCTTTTAGTTCAGTTTTCCTCACTATTATCCTATTCATTCTTTTTAAAATGGGAGTATATGTACTGTGCCTTTACATATTAGAAGTATGAAATACTTTTGCAGAAGTAACAGAGAAGCATAATGCCTTGATGTTCAGAAGCAACTTTATAGTTTTGAACATTTGAGGCTGATAAATACCATTGAGGCTGTTGAACCAGGGACTAAGTGCACTTTACATTATAAGATTGCTATGAACATATGGGGACTAGGGGAATAATGCAGTGTTTTGAATATGAAATATATCTCATAGGTTCAGTATGTTTGAACTTGTCTTCATCTGGTAATGCTGGTTAGAAAATTAATGGAAGCTTTTTTGATTAAGATGTTCCTGAGATTTCTGTCTTAGAGTTTATTAATATAATGAGTTATATTTATTGATTAATATTTATTGGTTTATGTTTTTGAACCATCCTTACATCTTTGTATAAATCCAATTTCATCATAATTATTGATATTTTTGATGTGACCATGAATTCAGTTTATAATTGTTTTATTTAATATTTTTGCATCTGTGTTTATTAGGGAGATCAGTCAGCAAGTTTCTTATTTTTATTTTGTATTTATGTTGCTTTATTATCGGGTTAACTGAGTTTGTGTAAAAAAACAAAACATTGGGAACATTTCACTCTTTTCTGTTTTGTAGAACAATTCAGTAATTTAGGTAGTATTAATTTTATTTATTTTTTGAAAGCTACAGTAAAATTCTGTAGTGAACTATTCTGTATTCTTTAGGAGTGTTGTGGGAATTTTATTACTAGTTTAATCATTTTACGTGATATACACATATTTAAATTATTTCACTTTGTTTTAGCTTTGGTAAGTCATATATATTCAGGAATTCATCAGTTTCTTTTAGATTTTCCAGTTGAGTTGAAAATAGGTTTTTATGTTATGTCCTTATAGATTTCTAGATTATTTTGGCATTTGCTATGTCTCCTTTTTCACCTTCAACATTATGTTTTTTTTTCTCTTCCCTTCCCTCTTCTAAGTTCATCCACTGTTTCTCTTCATATATAGGCCTCCATGGATAAGAGCCAGCCATGCTATATCAAGTTGCAGTGAGACTAGACTCCTCCTCTTCTACTCCTCTTCTATTAAGGCTAGATGCGGCAATTTGGTAAGAGGAATGGGTCCCAAAAACAGGCATCAGAGTCAGAAACATACTCTGCTCTCACTGTTAGGAGTCCTAGAAGAAGACCACATTATACAACTGTAACATATATGCAGAGGGCCTAGGTTAGTCCCTTGTAGTGTCCCTGGATGTCAGTTCAGTTTCTGAGAGCTCTTTGTCCCCATGTTTGTTTATTCCATGGGTTTCCTTGTGTTGCCCTTGGTCTCACTGGCTCCTACAATCCTCTTTCACCCTATTCCATGGGAATCTGTGAGTTCTACCTAATGTTTGGTTCTGTGGCACTCAGTATATATTCCCATCAGTTGCTGGGTGAGGCCTTTTTGATGACAATGGGGCTAGGTCTAAACCTGTGATTATAGCATAATACCATTAGGAATCATTTCATTAGCTTTTTTTACCAGTTGTGTTTGGCTCTATCCTAGGTCTCTAAGTTATCCTGCCTCTGGGTCCTGGCCATTGGGGATGTTCTCTATCTCAGGGTATGGATTTTCAGCTGGAACAGTCATTAGATGTTCCCTACTACAATTTCTGTGCCATCTTTATCCCAGAAAATCTTGTAGGCAGGACAAATTGTAGGTCAAAAGGTTGTTGCCTGAGTTGATGCCCCAGTCCCTCCACTGGAAGACTTGCCTGGTTACAGAAGATGGCCAATTTAGGCTTCATGGCCTCCATTGCTGTGACTTTTCTCTACTATAACCCTCATAGATTCTTGGGAGTTCATAGTGTCTTTGCCACTGTATCTTTGTTATTAATTTCTTTCCTGATTTAATTGCTTATTACTGCCTATTAATTTGGATATGGTTTTTCTTGTTTTAAAAGCACCTTCAAGTATATCACGTTACTTACTTAGGAGACCTCACTTCTTTTTTTTTTTTTTAAATATAATTTTTTTATTGAAAAAAAAAAAG
>NW_026068143.1:737076-757212 GCF_014885135.2 Alexandromys fortis | reverse complement strand
TATATATAGTCAATGAAAGGTATGATAGAGACAAAAATAGATATGAACAAAAGTAATTTTTTCTCGAAAGTTTTTTCTTTCTTTCCCATATCCTGACTCCTGACATGAGAGAATCTCTGAATTTTTATTTTAATAACATGCTTTGATTTAGAGAGGGACAGAGCCAGTGTCCTACCCCAATGCCATATATATATGTTTTTATCACCTGTACTTACAAATCATATTTGTTCTTCTTTATGATTCTTATTGGATACTTATTTTTCTTTCTGTCAGCATCCAGACATCCAGGGTCTCTTGAATTTTTGAATATTTGTATGTTCCTGTAAAGATAAGAACAGAACCATGCTACAAACCCACATGTTTTCCTTACCACCTATATGGTTGTCACCATTGTGGATGAGCTGTCATTTCTCTTTTTTCAAGAGGGTTCTCCTTTAAAACCAATTTTTATTAATTTTGATGGTATCCATATTTTTCTACTTGTTTGGAAATAAGAGCAAAACTCCTTCCCCAATGCGGCATATCTCCTGGCTTCCATTGTGAAGTCAGCACATCCTTGGAATAAACTGGCTGATTTAATTCAGAAGTCTTTTCTATTATCCAATGTCTTTCTGCTACTCTTGTCCTTTTCTCACTAGCATTAAGAAAATTCAATGTTAATAAAGCATTATGTAATCTATATCAGGGTGTAGTAAGAGCTGTGGCCCTGCTCTTTGTCCTGCCCAACTCCCACACGGCTAGCTTTACACCAGAAATAACAACACACAAATTGTATTCTTTTAAACACTGCTTGGCCCATTAACTCTAGCCCTTACAGGATAATTCCCATATCCCGATCAACCCATCTTTAATAATCTGTGTATCATCAGTCTTAAATGGAAAGATTCAGCATGTCTGACCTGGCAGCTTGCTTCATGGTGTCTACCCAGGAGAAAGAAGCATGGCCTCTGAGCTCATTTCTTCTTCCTCCCAGGATTCTGTTCTGTTTACTCCTCCCACCTATGTTTTAACCTATGAGGGCCAAGCAGTTTCTTTATTATAATTAACCAATGACCTTCCTCCATCATTTCCCCTTTTTCTGTTTAAACAAAAAAAGGAAGGCTTTAACTTTTTTTTTAAATTTATTAAAGATTTCTGTCTCTTCCCCACCTCCGCCTCCCCTTTCCCTCCCCCTCCTGGAAGGCATTAACTTTAACATAGCAAAATTACATATAACAAAACAGTTATCAAGTAAAAATTACAATAATCTTTATCATAACTAGGGAAAACTATAACTAACTATTCTTAACTCCATCAAAGACTCCAGAAAGATACAATATTACCTAATCAAACAAGAAATAAGCAACTTTCAAACTCTAGAAATGACAGAGACACCTTGCTGCCTGGACAGTCACCCAAAGTTCCTCTGTACCGTTGGGGCATCCATCTTTGGCCTACAGGCCCATAGTTTCCAGCAGACATTTCCATGAAGCAGGAAATTTCAAAGGCAGTCACTATCTGCTTGTCCTGGAGAATGTCTTGCATACTCTTTCATGAATCAGGAACCCCGAAGATACATCTCACCTTTAGGCAAGTTCAGTAGTCCTCTCTCTGTGGGTTCTCTGTGTCCAGATTTTGCAATAGTCCAGGCAAGAGCAGTTTTCTTGCCCAAATGGTTATCAAACTCCATAAGGATCCTCTTCAATGTCCATCTTCTTCTTGAAGTAGATTGGTGCTGCCAGGAGCACCAATTGTCATGATAAGACCTAAGTTATTAAAACATTTAAAATGCCATATTCTCTAGACTTTGAAAGATATGAAGAATGCCTATCTGAAATATATCCATACAGATTTAGAAAATCTAACTAACATGACTACAAACTTGACTATTATAGATGATTATCCATTAACAACCTATATACATTACATTTTTAAGTGAACTACACAATCACAATACCTTAATCAAGATCAGAAATATATATACATATAACAAAATTGACCTTAAATCTCCATCAATAAAGCAAAATCTATACTAATGTAAGTTATTCATACCTATGAGGGCCATTAAATATAAATATAAATATATTAAATATATTTTAAATATATTTTTAAATATAAAAAAATTTTATAAACAATTTTTGGGAATATGGGCACAGTTATTTCTCTCCAAACTGCTTCCTGCTGAATGGGGGCACTGTTATTTAGGTCTTTCATGGTATAACCTGTGTGCTAAATTCATCTCAGTCTCAGTAAGCAGTTGAGTGAAGTGATTTTTTGAAGGTGTTCACAGCAACCCTTCAGGAGGGCATGGTCCATCATACCATATTGGGATAGAGGCAATCCACAGACTCTCACCCTCTGTGAAAACAAAATAAGAAACTCCTTTCCAAAGCATCATGTCCTCAGATCCAAATTTCAAAGTCAAATCATTTTCAAAATATCTATGTTGGATTAGTTCAGCAGCATTTATAAACAAATATCTTTTAGCAGCTGTTGCTCATTCTTCAGCATTCAAACAATTCAAAGAGAGTATAATAGCATACAGTATCAAGATTCTCTGTGTATTTTCCATCTTTGTGTAGCTTTTTTTTTAATCTCTATTTTGTTTATTTTTACTTTTAACTTTTTGCTTTTTGAGACAGGTTCTCTGTATATCTTTGACCTGAAATAACTCTTTAGACCAGGCTGTCCTTGAACTCTCAGAGATCCACCTGTTGCTGACAACCAGACATTGGGATTAAAGGTGTGTGCTACCACACCTTGAAGTCACAGAAGTCAATCTCCTTCTGCCTTCCAAGTGTTGGGATTAAAGTTATGTACTACAACACCCAATTACTTTCTTTCTTCCTTTTTTTTTGGTATTTTACTTTAAGAACTTTAACTTTTAGCCTGCATATATTTTAACACACTGCAAATCATTTAGAAATTTTCTTTGTCTTTGAATCTCTCTTTACTGTATATCTTTTTCTGACCACACAAGCCTTTTAATTAATGAGCAATATGGGTAGGATTAAAGCCGTGGCTTTGGCAGCTAGATCCAGCCCATTCCTTAGCTTTCCAGCCTCATGGCTGAGGTACCAGTTGTAGCCCTGTTTACTGCCACAACTCTATGGCATTTCAAGGTCCCTGCCAGCAAGCAAGCTTCAGCAGCCTGTGCTTGCAAACCGCATGAACCGCCTCCGTAAAAGAGTCAGAGTTTGCCCTGGCAGGACAGCCCAAAAAGCCAGCATTTTTAAACGGTGCAGCTTTTTTCCTGCTATGGCTGAAAACCAAAAAACATGTGTTCAGCTTTTCGTCAACACTGTTTAAGTGTTTCGTGGCAGGAACTCTTAATGAGCTGCAGGGTTTTGCAGCTAAAGCTGAGTCAGGAAGCCTCTCTTAGATGAGAGTGCTTGCTTGCCTCTAGCAAGCAGAGTAGACTCGAGAAATTGTTGCTACCAAGAAAACATGATTTACTCTTTCCCAAGCTTTCTCAGGTTTTTTTTTTCAAAGCTGTATTTTTATTTATTGACAGTTACAACAAATATTTATTTTACATGGAATTTCAGTAAATAGAAATTCTGCATAGATAATACGCAGTATTATTCTGTAATTAGCAGTTTTCATGTATTTATAAACAAACCAGAATAACTTTTTATGAAAGTGTGGAAACAATGATTTTTAATTGAAGTAAAACGCAATCATTTTCTCTTCTCCCCTTTTTCTCCCTTCCCTCTCAGCCAGCCTCCCTAAAATCACTCCAAAAATGCTTCCATTCTCAAGACGATAGTTTCTTTTTCTTTGATTACTATTGTTACATACTTATGTCTATATATTGTTATATATGCATATGTAGCCACAAGTTTTCAGTGGTTTCAGTTGTCCACATGACTGGGTGCCGTTCTATTGTAGGGTGCTGCGGGTAGCATTCTGCCACCCAGCTCCCACCACTGCCTAGCTTTACCCAAAATAACAACACACAAATTGTATTCTTTTTTTTTTCATTTTTTTATTGAAAAGAAAAAAAAAAAAACTAAAAAATTCCCGCCTCCTCCAAGCCCCTCTCCCCCTCACCCCACTTTTCTCCTGCTCCCTCTCCAGTTCAAAAAGCAATCAAGGTTCCCTGCCCCGTGTAAAATCCAAGGTCCGCCCCCCTACATCCAGGTCTAGGAAGGTGAACATCCAAACTGGTTAGGCTCCCACAAAGCCAGAACAAGAATTAGGATCAAAACATCGTGCCATTGTCCTTGGCTTCTCATCAGAACTTATTGTCTGCCATGTTCAGAGCGTCCGGTTTCATCCTTTGCTTTTTTTAGTCACAGACCAGCTGGCCTTGGTGAGCTCCCAATAGATGAGCCCCACTGTCTCAGTGGGTGAGGGCACCCCTCGTGGTCCTGACTTCCTTGTTCATGTTCTCTCTCCTTCTGCTACTCATTTGGACCTTGGGAGCTCAGTCTGGTGCTCCAGTGTGGGTCTCTGTCTCGATTTCCATCCATCACCAGATGAAGGTTCTATGGTGATATGCAAGATATTCATCAGTATGGCTATAGGATAGGGTCATTTCAGGTTCCCTATCCTCAGCTACCCAAGAAACTAACTGGAGACATCGCCCTGGGAACCAGGGAGCCATTCTAGGTTCAAGACTCTTGCCAACCCTAAGGTGGCTCCCTTAACTTAGATATTTGCTTCCCTGCTTCCCTAACCAACCCTACTATATCCCAATCATGGTGTTTCCCAAAGTTCCCCCCATCCTCCCCTTCTGAATTTTCTCTCCCGCTCTCGTATACCCCATCCCGCCCCACCCCCAAGATCCCAGGTTTTTGCCTGGCAATCTTGTCTACTTCCCATAGCCAGGAGGATAACTATATGCTTCTCTTTGGATTCACCTTCTTATTTGGCTTCTTTAGAATCACAAATTACAGACTCAGTGACCTTTATATATGGCAAGAAACCAATTATGAGTGAGTACATCCCATGTTCATCTCTTTGGGTCTGGGTTACCTCACTCAGGATAGTGTTTTCTATTTAGATTCATTTGCATGCAATATTCGAGAAGTCATTGTTTTTTACTGCTGAGTAGTACTCTAATGTGTATATATTTCACACCTTCTTCATCCATTCTTCCAATGAAGGACATCTAGGTTGTTTCCAGTTTCCGGCTATTACAAATAATGCTGATATGAATATAGTTGAACAAATGCTTTGTCATATGATCGGGCATCCCTTGGGTATATTCCCAAGAGTGGTATTGCTGGGTTCAGTTGTAGGTTGATCCCAAATTTCCTGAGGAATCGCCACACTGATTTCCAAAGTGGTTGCACAAGTTTGCATTTCCACCAGCAATGGATGAGGGTACCACTTTCTCCACAATCTCTCCAGCAAGGGCTGCTGGAGCTTTTGATTTTAGCCATTCTGACAGGTGTAAGATGATATCTCAACGTTGTTTTGATTTAGATTTCCTTGATCGCTAAGGAGGTTGAGCACGACCTTAAGTGTCTTTTGGCCAATTGCAATTCTTCTGTTGAGAATTCTCTGTTCAGTTCAGTGCCCCATTTTTAATTGGGTTATTTAACATTTTAAAGTCTAGTTTTTTGAGGTTGCCTTTTTGTCTTAGTGACAGTGTCCTTTGCTTTGCAGAAGCTTCTCAGCTTTAGTAGGTCCCATTTATTCAATGTTGCCCTTAATGTCTGTGCTGCTGTGGTTATACATAGGAAGCAATCTCCTGTGCCCATCATTTTAGGGTACTTCCCACTTTCTCTTCTATCAGGTTCAGTGTGTTCAGATTGATATTGAGGTCTTTGATCCATTTGGACTTGAGTTTTATGCATGGTGATAGATATGGGTCTATTTTTATTCTTCTACAGATTGACATCTAGTTGTGCCAGCACCATTTGTTGAAGATGTTCTTTCTTCCATTGTATACTTTTAGTTCCTTTATCGAAAATGAGGTGTTCATAGGTTTGTGGGTTAAAATCCGGGTCTTCTATATGATTCCATTGGTTGACTTCTCTGTTTTTATGCCAGTACCATGCTGTTTTCATTACTGTAGCACTGTAATAGAGTTTGAATTCAGGGATGGTAATGCCTCCAGAAGTTCCTTTATAGTATAGGAATGTTTTGGCTATCCTGGGTTTTTAGTTTTTCTATATAAAATTGATTATTGTCCTCTCAAGATCTGTGAAGAATTTTGATGGGACCTTGATGGGTATTGCATTGAATCTATAAATTGCCTTTGGTAGAATTGCCATTCTTACTATGTTGATCCTCCCAATCCAAGAGCAAGGGAGAACCTTCTATTTTCTGGTATCCTTTTCAATTTCTTTCTTCAATGCCTTAACGTTCTCGTCAAATAGATCTTTCACTTCCTTGGTTAGAGTTACCCCAAGATATTTTATGCTGTTTGTGGCTATCGTGAAAGTTGATGCTTCTGTGATTTCCCTCTCTGCTTCCAAATCCTTTGTGTATAAGAAGGCAAGGGATTTTTTTGGAGTTGATCTTGTATCCTGCCATATTACTAAAGGTTTCTCAGGTGTAGGAGTTTTTTTGGTGGAGTTCTTAGGGTCGCTTATGTACACTATCATATCATCTGCAAATAATGAAAGTTTAACTTCTTCCTTTCCAATTCGTACCCCCTTGATCCCCTTATGTTGTGTTATTGCTATTGCTAAAACTTCAAGCACTATATTGAACAGGTACAGTAAAAATGGACAGCTTGTTGTGTTCCTAGTTTCAGTGGGATGGCTTTGAGTTTCTCTCTCTTTAATTTGATGTTAGCTGTCAGCTTGCTGTATATAGCTTTTATTATATTTAGGTATGACCCTTGTATCCCTAATCTCTCCAAGACTTTTATCATAAAGCAATGTTGAACTTTGTCAAATGCTTTTTCAGCATCTAATGAAATGATCATATGTTTTTTTCTCTTTCAGTTTATTTATATGATGGATTACATTGATAGATTTCCATATGTTGAACTAGCCCTGCATCTCTGGGATGAAGCCTACTTGATCATAATGGACAATTTTTCTAATGTGATCTTGGATTCGGTTTGCCAATATTTTGTTGAGATTTTTTGCATCGATGTTCATGAGTGAGATTGGCCTGTAATTCTCTTGCTTGGTGGCATCATTGTGTGGTTTTGGTATCAGAGTAACTGTAGTTTCATAAAAGGAATTTGGCAATGAGTCTTCTGTTTCTATATTGTAAAAAAAATTAAGGATTATAGGTATTAGGTCTTCTTGGAAGTTCTGGTAGAATTCCGCATTGAAACCATCTGGTCCTGGGCTTTTTTTGGTAGGGAGGTTTTTGATAACAGCTTCTAATTCTTCGCTAATAACAGGTCTATTTAGATTGTTCACCATGTCCTGGTTTAATTTTGGTAAGTGGTATTTATCTTAAGAAGTGTCCATTTCATTTACATTTTCCAGTTATGTGGCATATAAGCTTTTGTAGTAAGATCTAATGATTCTCTGAATTTCCTCTGTGTCTGTGGTTATGTCCCCCTTTTCATTTCTGATCTTATTAATTTGCATATTCTCTCTCTGGCATTTTATTAGTTTGGATAGGGGTTTGTCGATCTTTTTAATTTTCTCCAAGAACCAACTTTTTGTTTCATTTATTCTTTGGATTGTTTTCTGTGTTTCTATTTTGTTGATTTTAGCCCTCAGTTTGATTATTTACAGTCTTCTACTCCTCCTAGGTGAGTCTGCTTCTTTTTTTTTTTCTAGAGCTTCCAGGTGGTCTGTTAAGTCTCCAATGTGTGCTTTCTCTGTTTTCTTTTAAGTGGGCACTTACTGTTTTGAACTTTCCTCTTAGGACTGCTTTCATAGTGTCCCAAAGGTTGAGTTTGTTGTTTCTTTATTTTCATTGAATTCAAGGAAGACTTTAGTCTCTTTCTTTATTTCTTCTTTAATCCAGGTATGGTTCAGTAGTTGAATGTTCAGTTTCCATGAGTTTGTAGGCTTTCTGGAGGTAGGATTGTTATTGAATTCTAACTTTAATCCATGGTGATCTGATAAGACACAGGTGGTTTTTAATATTTTTTTGAAACTGTGGAAATTTGCTTTGTTACTGAGTATGTGGTCAGTTTTTGAGAAGGTTCCATGAGCTGCAGAAAATAAGCATTCCCATTTGGGTGGAATGTTCTATAGATGTCTTTTATTTCCATTTGATTCCTTACCTCCATTAATTTTCTCATTTCACTGTTAGGTTTCTGTCTGATTGACCTGTCCATTGGTGAGAGAGGAGTGTTAAAGTCTCCTACTATTAGTTTGTGCGGGTTGATGGCTGTCTTGAGTTTTAGTAATGTTTCTTTTACGTACGTGGGTGATTTTATATTAGGGGCATAGATATTCAGGATTGAGACTTCCTCCTGATGAATTTTTCTTGTTATGAGAATAAAATATCCCTCTCCATCTCTTCTGATTGATTTAAGTTTGAAGTCAACTTTGCTAGAAATTAGTATGGCCACACCTGCTTTTTTCTTAGATCCATTTGCTTGATAAGACTTTTCCCAGCCCTTTACTCTGAGTAGGTGCCTGTCTTTGTGGTTGAGGTGTGTTTCTTGTAAACAGCAGAATGTTGGATCCTGATTTTTATCCAATCTCCTAGCCTGTGCCTTTTTATAGGTTAGTTGAGACCATTGACATTAAGTGATATTAATGACCAGTGGTTGTTAACTCCGGTCACTTTTTTAGTCGTAGAGTTTGTGTGTTTCCCTATTTGAGTTGCACTTGTGGAGGGTCTCTAGATGTCTGAGTTATTGTGGTCATTGTTGGACTCCTTGGTTAGTGATTTTCCTTCTATTACTTTCTGTAAGGCTGGATTTGTGGCTATGTATTGTTTAAATTTGTTTTTATCCTGGAAAATTTTGTTTTCTCCATTTATGGTGAATGAAAGCTTGGCTGGGTATAGTAGTCTGGGCTTGCATCCATGGTCTCTTAGTTTTTGCAGTACATCTATCCAGGACCTTCTGGCTTTCATGGTTTCCATAGAGAAGTCAGGTGTAAGTCTGATAGGTTTACCTTTGTAAGTAACTTGGCCTTTTTCCTTTGCGGCTCTTAATATTCTTTCTTTATTCTGTATGTTTTGTGTTTTGATTATTATATGGCGAGGGGATGTTTTTTTTTTTTTTTTTTTTGATCCAGCCTATTCGGTGTTCTGTATGCTTCTTGAACCTTCATAGGTATATCTTTGTTTAGGTTGGGAAAGTTTTCTTCTATAATTTTATTAAATATATTTTCTGGACTGTTGAGCTGTACTTCTTCTCCTTCTTCTACTCCAATTATTCTTAGGTTTGGTCTTTTTATTGTGTCCTATATTTCCTGAATGTTTTGTGATGAGAGTTTTTTGGACTTGCTGTTTTCTTTGATCAGTGTGTTTATTTTCTGTATGGTATCTTCAGTGTCTGATATTCTTTCTTCTATCTCTTGTATTCTGTTGGTTATGCTTGTTTCTGTATTCTCTATTCGTTTACCTAGATTTTCCAAGTCTAGCCGGCCCTCTGTTTGTGTTTTCTTCTTTGCCTCCATTTCAGTTTTCAAGTCGTGAACTGTTTCGATTATCTGTTTGATTGTTTTCCTTGGTTTCCTAGGGTGTCATTCACTGATTTATGCAATTCTTCAAACTTTCTGTTGTACTTCTCATCCATTTCTTTAAGATCATTATTTACATGCTGTTTAAGGGTGTCAATCACTTTCATAAAGTCAATTTTTTTCTACATCTTGATTAAGGTGTTAATGTCCACATGTTGTGAGGTCTCTGGGTTCAGGTGTTTTCATGTTTTTTTGAGATTGTTGGGTGAATTCATGCATTGGCACCTGCCCATTTTTTCCTCTGAATGTTCCCCTATGGATCTTCTTTTACAGGATCAGGTCTCCTTGCCTACTGATGTATCTTCCCAGTGAGGGCAGTCCCCATTGATGGCTCTCCTGGTGCTCCAGTGATGTATTTCCTGGTGCGAAGATCAGATCTCCTTGCTGCTTGGGTAGCTCCCAATGATGGCTCTCCTGGTGCTGAGATCAGATCTCCATGCTTGTTGGGTAGGTCTTAAACAAAGCACCTACCTTGCTTGCTGCAGGCAGGCTATTGAAATAAAGACCTCCCGCCCGCCCTCTTGGTTGCCCAAAAGATTCAGTCCCAGCACCCAGACAGGCTGAGCTGGGAGAAGTTATTTGCCCAAAGAGGGAAGAGTGGCAGAAGGGGTGAGGGATCTGGATGAAAGCTGGGTGGGATAGGAAGAGAGAGGCAGTATTGGGGGGTGAGTATAGGCTCTGCAGGAAGGCCAGGAAGTATAGGGTGGATGAGGAACGTCTGAGTTCAGGGTCCCCGGGCTGCTCCCATGGGTCAGAAACTCACCCCACTTATGGCTCTCTTGGTGCCAAAATCCCACAAATTGTATCCTTTTAAACACTGCTTGGCCTATTAACTCTAGCCCTTAAAGGCTAATTCTCATATCCCAATCAACCCATCTCTAATAATCTGTGTAATATCAGTCTTACCTGGAAAGATTCAGCATGCCTGAGCTGGCAGCTTGCTTCACGGTGTCTGCCTGGAAAAGGGGAGCATGGCCTCTGAGCTCACTTCCTCTTCCTCCCAGCATTCTGTTCTGTTACTCCTCCCACCTATGTTTTAATCTATGAGGGCCAAGCAGTTTCTGTATTATAATTAACCAATGACCTTCCTCCATCATCTGGAGGTATTTTCCACTATTTTCTGTTTGTTTAACATATCCTCTATAGTTCAATTTGATCTTTCTATAACTGCCTGATCTGTAGGACTGTGTGGTATACCTGTAACATACTTAATATTATAATGAGCAAAAAAAACTGTTACATTTTCTCAGAGACATATGCTGGACCATTATCTGTCTTTATTTGTGCAAGTATACTCATGAAGGTCATAACTTCTAATAAATGTGTGATTATTGAATCCGACTTTTCTGCCAGTATATACATTTCTTATTTCCGATTGGAACTTTTGACTTATCCTCCATGTTTATGTCATCATCTAGAATGGTATGGTCTTTTATATAAGGCTCTGAAGTTTTTAATTTTCCTGGTGAGACATGTTCTTCACAATGACTAGGAATGACTGGCCACTTTTGACTTGGGAGCCTGTGAGATGACCCTCAAGGAGTTTTCTAATGGGATTGGGTTGCCTTGTCTGTCTTCTTTTGATCTGCATTCATTGGTCCAATGTTGGCATTTGCCACACCTTCTAAATATACTTGAAGGATGAGTCCTCCTATTCTTGCCATTCTCTGAGGAGATCTCAGATGTCCTATTCTACCAAAATTAAAACATTTGGCATTTTGATGTCTCTTCATTTCTTTATAAATCACTTTTCCTACCCAATATTTAGTTTTATAGTCATATTGGTGTAGGAGGCAGGAGAAGGGGGTTTGATTCCCCCACAGTGAGCCAGGGGCCCCACTCCACTACAGAATGGTGCCCAATGTGGTTGACTAATGCCACATAAAACCTGAGAGAGCTTGAAAAGCAAGTCTAGACACACAGAATAAAACAGTGTTTAACACATCTTTTTCATTTTTGATGGTGGTGTGCCACAGAAAGATTTTCCTGACTCAGCAATAGCAGCAGAATAAAAAAGATGTACCATTTTAAAACAAGGCTTTCTGGGCCCTGCTGCTGGTTTAAACTCTGGCTATGGAGCATTAGTAGGCTTGGGGGTTTCTGTGCCCACTCGGGGTCAGGAGGAAAGTATGAGATCATACCCATGGCTCAGCTCTTCCTGCCTGGGCAGATGGTGGAATGAAGCTTGGGCAGGCGGGGGAGCATGGTGGATTCATGTCACCATACACAGAAATATTTCCAGGCTGAGTAGTGCTCTGTGTGGCAGATTTGGCTGTAACTCATATAAAAAGAGTTTATGTGCTGAATGCTCATTCTCAGAGTGAAAGTGCTAGGTGTGGCTTCTATCTGGTGACCCCAGAGCTAGCAGAAATGTTATGTCTGCCATTTTAAAATTGGAAAGACATGGAGGCAACATCCAGAGCAGCTGCAACCTAACTGCTTAGCTTTTTTTTTTTTTTGCTTTATTTATTTATTTATTTATTTATTTATTTATTTAAGATTTCTGCCTCCTCTCCGCCACGTGCTGAACATAGTGGACAATGAGGACTACTGAGAACCCAAGAACAATGGCAATGGGTTTTTGATCCTACTGTATGTACTGGCTTTGGGGGAGCCTAGGCAGTTTGGATGCTCACCTTACTAAACCTGGATGGAGGTGGGTGGTCCTTGGACTTCCCACAGGACAGGAAACCCTGATTGCTCTTTGGGCTTGATCGGGGGAGGGGGAGGGAAATAGGAGGCTGCTTAGCATTTTAAAAGCTCTTCAAGAGAGTAGAAAAGTACAAACAATGCAATAAAGAGAGATCCAGACATAAAAGACCTCTAAATGGGTCACGGTATTGAAGAAATGTACATAGGCTTGGAAGATAAAAGATAAAGAGTATACATACTCATAAAATGAATTTAATGCTTTAAAAAGGGAGTAGAGTCTTTAAAGAGATAGAATAAAAATAGTCATAGATTAAAAAATAAAGAAAACTAAGTCATGTAAAAATAGAAAGTTCACTGTTCTGTCTTCTTTAAGATAATATGCAGCACTCTTAATAACTAAAAAAAAAAAAACAAAAAACAAAAAAACCACCCAAGCATCCAGAAATGGATCCAATTGAATACTGACAACTGGTTTTCATAAAAAGCATAAAATTAACTTCTTGGGAAGAAAGCTGGAATCATCACTGAATGATGATACAGAATAATATGATTGTATTAAGCAACTAGTAAGCTAAAATTAACTAAGAATGAACCATAGTCCTGCAAATATAAAGCATCTTAAAGTGTTAAAAAAAAATAGAAAGTTCACAGAAAGTGTGGATTCTGTATACCATTGTGTTTTCTTTGATTTTTTTGACTATGAAGGAGCTAAGTAAACAGAGACATTTTATTGTGTAGGCTGCTAAGCTAAACCAGTATGGATATTATAAAGGTATTATGACTTCATAATTTGGGTCTAAGGATATGATGCTTTGGAAAAGAGATTCTTCTTTTGTTTTCACAGAGGATGAGAACCTGTGGATTGAGTCTAGACCAATATGGTATGTTAGACCACCCCCTGCTGAAAGGTCACCATAAACACCCTCAAAAAATTACTTCACACAACTGCTGACTGAGATTACCCTAGCACACAGTATACTCTATGAAAGACTGATTAACAGTGCCCCCATACAGCACAAAGCAGTTTGGAGAGAAAAAAAAACTATGCCCATATTCCCAAATATTGTTTATAAATATTCTTTTACATTTAAAGGGAGATATGATATAGATGTGAATAATTTGTATTAGTATGAATTTTGCTTTATTGATATAAATTTAAGGTCAGTTTTGTTATATGCATATTTATTTCTGATCTTGATTAAGGTATTGTGATTGTATAGTTCATTTAAAAATGTAATGTATAATTAAGAAATATAGATTAATAGATAATATATAATAGGCAAGTTTTTAGTCATGTTAGATTTTCTAGATGTGCACAGATTATTAGAATTGGGTTGAATCAAGATGTGAGAGTTAGCCAAGAAGAGGCTTGAACTATTAGGCCAGGCAGTATTTAAATGAATACAGTTTCTGTGTGATTATTTGGGGGATAATCTAGCTGGGCGGCCAGGACCAAAAACAGGGGCCCCACTTCCCAAAACATCATATGTCTTAATGTTCATTGTATGCAGGATCCATTCATCCACAGGTGCTGATCTAAACTTCAAAGTCCAAAGTATCTTTTTGCATCCTATATTGACATTTTTAAAAAGCCAGAGATTCAATAAGTATCCATCTAGCATCTTGGTCTGTTACTCCTATTTGTATAGCCTGAGTTAATCTTTGTGAAAAGGCAGTAAAGTGTTCTCTCTGACCCTGTTCAACCCTGGTATATGATTCAATTCATTTTCCTATTCCTGAATCCTGTTTCAAGCATTTAAGGCTGTTTTTTTTTTTTTTTTTTTTTTTTTTTTTTTTTTTTTTGGCATTGAGACAAGATTTGTTCATCATAAAGAGTTTGAGCCTGTGGGTCAGTATAAGTGCCCTCATCAAGAATTTGAAATGGGGAGTCTCAAGTCCTTTAAATTTTCTCTGTTGTTCTAAAATTTTAGCTTCTTTACTGAAATTACATCTAAATATCATCTGGGGTCCATCATCGTGGACAGCTGAAACTAACTGAATCCAGTCATTTGCTGTTGCCTTAATGCTAGAAGCCCATTTCTTTATTATTTCCCTAACAAATGTAGAATGCAAGCCATAAGGTATGACAGCTTGCTTAATTTCTTTTAGATTATTCATTCCTATAGGTATTCATCTACCTTCTTTGGATCTTTTTAGACCTTTAGAACTTGATGCTTTGTCAGAATAGATTATAGGGTAGGAAGCTAAAATCCTTTAAGTCATCTCTGACAGCGACTGGCAATGTTGAATCCTGTCCTTGTGCCTTCTTTCCCTGTTCATCAACCCCAATAATTTCCTCAATTCCTTCAAATGTTTCCAAGCCACTTTAGTTTTCCACCTTGGTACTGGTTAAATACTGAGAAATATGCTTTGCTTGACAAATTAAAAGCAATTAAATAAATTCCATACATGGAGCAAGAAACCAGAACTCACGGGCAGTGAGCAGAACCTGAAAGCTTCACAAGTTGCCACATGGCAATGAACTGTACCAGGGAACTGCACCAGCACATGGCAGTTGTGCCTGCGCTTGGAAAATTTCCAAGTTGCCACACACAGTAAGCTCTGCTCTGGTGGGTATTCTACAAAATTCTCTTAGGAAAAGCAAGCAAAGCATGCAGGGTTGGGAGACTGTCTGGGCCGTGGACTGGCTAGGCCTTTAGGCCATCGACCTGGTAGATGTGGAGTCCAAATCCACATGGATGTCAGATGAAGAACAATGCTTAAAAGAATTCTCATACTAGCTCAGAGTTGCTAAATAGACAGTTACATATTTAGGGGTAGAATCACAAATCAGAATGCTCTGCTGAACTGGAGATCAGAAACCAAATCCCTCTTCTAGAAAAGAGAGTGGTTAGATGCTCTTCATTGGCTTAAATAGTTTTAGAGGCTACACCCCAGTGAGCAGGCAAGTATTGGCTGTAGGACTTTCTACAGCAATTACCAGCAAGGAATGAGTTATCAGCATATTATACATTCTGGCTACATTTCTCAAATATTCTTTTTTTTAAAAGATTTTTTTTTAAGATTTATTTATTTATTGTGTATACAGTATTCTCAGTATTCTGTCTACAGGCCAGAAGAGGGCACCAGATCTCATTACAGATGGTTGTGAGCCACCATGTGGTTGCTGGGAATTGAACTCAGGAACTTTGGAAGAGCAGGCAGTGCTCTTAACCGCTGAGCCATCTCTCCAGCCCCCTCAAATATTCTTATACAGACTGGAAAGCTTAAGTCAATAACTCCTCAGAAAAATATGTAAAAAGAAATTAATTTATTTGCATGACATGATCAGTTATACAGTCAATGCTAAATCAAGTGTTTTAAATCTAAATATTCAAAAATATTTTGAATGAAGTAGAATGGGTACCAGGAACTTGAAAGAGAAAGACCATCACAGCTGAGTTTTATATATGGGGCCTTCAGTCACATGATCAGCATGGATGTAATTTAGAATCACTTCTTTTAATATTTCAGCAGTGTCTTCTTTGCTATCAGATATATTCACTTTCACTGGTCTTTTGTTTCTAAAATATCCTTTTGCTTCAAGTTACTTCTTTCTGAAATCCATTCATTCTAACATGCTTTATACATGTATCTTCAGAAATAGTGTTGTCTGGTTTGCTTAACATGGATTAATGTATTCGTATTTTTTATTCTTTTAAGGAAAATTTTGCTGCATATCTAAATATTAATATTTAAATAAACAGTTAAGAGAAAGTTTATGAAATCTTTTTCTCCTGTTTCTATTTTTGAAGGATGTCTAATAATACTTTAGTTGATAGTCCTTCATATGTGAACTCTCTACTACTGACTACCCTTAAAATATTTTTATTATTATTTTTTTTATTTTTTGAAATTATACTATAATCATATCATTTGCTCTTCCCTCAAATCTCTCTAAATATTCCCATATACCCTTTCTTGCTTTTCTGTAAATCCATAGCCTCTTTTTCCATAATTTTTACACATATATATGTTTGTAAATATATTGATGTGTGCCTGTATACATTATATAAATATATATTTCCAAACACATAAATATCTAAATACATACATTCACATACTCACATACACACCCAAACACATATACTCATTTGTTCTATCTGTATAACGTTACTTGTATGTATACATGTTTTCAGGAATGATCATTGGCTATTGGATAATTAACTTGTGTGCTCATTCTCGGAAAGCACTATTACTCCAAATCTCAGAATTCCTTAATTATCCATTCTTTCTGCAGGTTTGAAGCCTACTTGGATTTCCCTTGTTTGGGAGGGGATACTTACAATTGGCAGGAGATGAGGGAGTTCAATCCAGAAGGAATTGGAGGAGGTACAAATAACCTCAACCTTTTTTTTACAAGAGCTGAAAGGAATGTAATTATTTTGTATGTACCTAAGATTATATTCTGTTTTCTTTTCCCCTATCTCCTCTCTCTCTCAATCTCGCTCTCTCTTTCTCTCTCTGTGTGTGAATGTGTGCATACATGAGTAAGTGAAATTATGCCTCTTAGGGTGATAGTGTGGCACAAAAACCATAAGGTACCAAATACCCAGTACCAGTGATGAAAGGAGCAATGTTTTGAGCGGATGGTTAGGGTAGTCAAAGTGATTCTTCAAACAATATATATGGTTGTTCCCCTTGGATTCTTCTCAGAAGGTGAAAGTAAGGCTCTATTGCCGAAGACAAAGTACACATAACACACAGTCATGAGATTCCTTAACCTGGATCTAAAATGAAAGTCTTATCTTGTGGTCTGAATTTCATAATATCATAAAGTACTAAGCAAACTGTCAAGACAGGAAACAATTGCTTATTCTACTCAGCTGTTCTATCTATGATCCAGAGCAATAAGCAGCATGGTAAGATACCCATAAAGTTTCAGTTAATGTTATACACTTGTTGGTGGTAACTAACAGGTATCTAAATGGAAATAAGCCTCACTTAAAGATGTGAAATCATTTCTGGTACTAGAAATCTAACCAAACTACCAGGAGCTACTAAGGTCATGGGACTTAGAAGATAATCTGCTACTTTTAACTTTGCTATACCAGCTTACCAGAATAATTACTTAACGATATTCTAAGTCTTATTCTTATACTCACAAATATTTGTAGCCATTATCCTTCATCAAAAAAAGCTTTTGTTTATGGCAAATAAAGGACATTGCAAAGAAACAAAACTGGACATAACAGAAAGGTCAATGAATTGTGGGGAGCTCAGCACTAGCAGATAGATACATTTGTATAAGAGTTCTTGCATCCATAGCTCAGGGAACATTTCCAAACAGGGATAGAAATAATGAAAAAAAAAAAAACAGAATGGCAGGAAATCTGATATGTGACTGACTCTCTTGAAAATAGCTTTATAAGCAACAACTGAATAATGACAAAATTAAGTCATGTTAACATGGAATGAAGAAGTCGCAGGGATTTCCAATATAAAGAACTACAGAAAATAAATTACTTATGAGAAAGGAAGACTTTTTCTCTGACTGGTTTTACAATACAAAGTGGTCATCCTTGATACTATATATACAGAAAAAAAAGTAATACACTGAGTTATATATATATATATATATATATATGTTGTCTAGTGTACATGCATGACTGTGTATGTATGTGTGTGTGTGCACTTTTAACACTAATAATTTTAGAAAAAGAGACTCAGTTTTGAGGGAGGTCATAAGAAGGGTTGGATTGAGTGGACATGTGAAAGAATGCAGGGAGGAAAAGGAAGGAAAGAGATGTTATAATTAAATTTAAGTAAAATTGTAAGCTAATTAGATAAATTAGTGCATACTGTTTTATAAATCTGGAAGGATCAGAACAGAAATGATTAATTCCAGAGCCTCTACTGTATTATATACTCTACTATTTTAATTGTGGAGCAACTTGGCTGCTTGACTCTCAGGCTAAATACTGGAGAATAAGTTGCAAAGCAAGGAAATACATTCAACCCAAGCAAGTGATCAAATTGATAGCACAAATAACTTTCTGAAGAAATAAGATATTCCTAAAACTAAAAGGACACATCAATGAAAACTAAAAAGATAAAAACATAATTGTAACGTTTCAAATGGGTATAAGAGGGGGAATTATTTGGAAGAGGGAAATAGGAAAAGAGAGAAAACATGGACTTTTCCCAGATATTGTCTACTTTATAACATGTATGCAACACTTAATGCTATGAGAAGTTAGGATAGTTATGGTAAAGATCAAATGAAAATTATTTTCTCCTTAGAAAGTGATACTCATTAAAAATGAGAATAGAATAATGGGATTGCAGAATTTAGATAAAGTACCTCCTACAGATTCCTTCTTCAAAAAACTCTTAAATAGATCTTAACAATCACCATAACTTGAAAACAACCTAAATGCAATTCGAACAAAAAAATGGATAAGAAAAATGCCATATATTTACACAATGGACTACTACATGGCAGAAAAAATAACAACATCTTGAATTTTTCAGAAAAAATGGAAGGAGTGAGAAAACATCATTTTGAGTGAGATAACACAGACCCAGAAAGACAATTTTAACATGTACTCATCCATAAATGATTGTTAAACATAAAGCAAAAAAAAAGCCCACAAATCACAATCCCAGAGAACCTAGACAACAATGAGGATGCTAATATATATAGAAGGCAGGGAGGAGAGCAAAGTGTAGAGCTCAATAAAAAAGAAAAAGAGTCAAGCCTTTGTTTACGAGACACCCAGGCAGCAAGGAGATCCGGTCCAGGCACCAGGAGAGACATCACTGGGGTGAGTGAGTTCCTGACCGCGGCAGCAGCCCGGGACAGGGAACTCAGACAAACCCTCCTACACTTCCTGGTCATCCTCAGGGGCTACTCTGCCCGATACCCCCTCTCTCTTCCTATCCCACCCAGCTTGCATCCACATCCCTCCCCCCCTCCATCTGACTCCCTTCCCTCTTGACCACATAACATCTCCCAGCCCAGCCTGTACGGGCTCTAGGACCGAATCCAAATCAGCAGGGCAAACGGGAGGGTGGTAGCTCCTTTGTTCCCACTAGCCTGCCTGCAGCGAGCTAGGTAGGTCCTTTGTTTACAAGACACCCAAGCAGCAAGGAGATCCGGTCCAGGCACCAGGAGAGACATCACTGGGGCAGCAAGGAGATCCGAACATGGCACAAGGAGAGACATCAGGCTTACATCAACAATTCACCCAGAGTGGTCCTGAGGAGTTCCATCTGGACGCAAAGACTGGACCAAGACACCAGGCCTCTCCTGGCTCCATTTGAAGGAGGAGATGGGAAGGCACCAATGCAAGACTTCCTCCAACAACCTGAAAGACAACATGACTTCACCAGAATCAAGGGATCCCGAAATAAGAAGAATTGTACACCCTACTCCAGAAGAATTAGAAGAAATCGACTCAAAAGTGAATTATATGAAAATAATAGAAGACCTTAAGCAGGAGGTGAAAAACTGCCATAAACAATTAGAGATTACAAACAAAAAGGTAGAGGAAATGAATAAATCGCTTAAAGATACCCAAGAAAATCAAGAGAAACATGAAAAAGCAATCAGACAGGTACGGGAAGCAGTTCAAGACTTGAAGAATGAAATGGAAGTAATGAAGAAAACACAAACCGAGGGAAGATTGGAGATGGAAAATCTGGGTAAACGAACAGGAACTACAGAGACAAGTACTACCAACAGAATACAAGAGATAGAAGAAAGAATATCAGATACTGAAGATACCATAGAGAAAATAAACACACTGATCAAAGAAAACAGCAAAACCAACAAATTCTCATCACAAAACATTCAGGAAATATGGGACACAATAAAAAGACCAAACCTAAGAATAATTGGAGTAGAAGAAGGAGAAGAGGTGCAACTCAACGGCCCAGAAAATATATTTAATAAAATTATAGAAGAAAACTTTCCCAACCTAAAGAAAGATGT
>NW_026068143.1:729671-732920 GCF_014885135.2 Alexandromys fortis | reverse complement strand
CTGAGCGAGGTAACCCAGACCCAAAAAGATGAACATGGGATGTACTCACTCATAATTGGTTTCTAGCCATTAATAAAAGTCACGGAGTGTATACCTGGTGAACCTAAAGAAGCTAAATAAGAAGGTGAACCCAAGAAAAAACATATAGTTATCCTCTTGGCTAAGGGAAGTAGATAAAATTGCCGCGGAGAAAATTGGGATCTTGGGGGTGGGGTGGGTTGGGGATAAGGGGGGACGGGGAGAGAAAAGTGAAAAAAAAAAGAGTCAATAAGAAGCTAGAGCTTATGGGCCAAGCAGTGTTTTAATTAATATAGTTTCTGTGTGGTTATTTGGTTCTGGGTGGCCAGGATGAACAAGTGGCCTCCTCCTACAAATTGGCACCCACGTGGCCAACTAAATCCATGTAAAACCTGAGAGGGCTTGAAAAGGAATTTTAGACAAAAAAAAAAAAAAAAACAAAAAAACAAAAAAAAACAGAGTTTAACACATCTTCTTGCTATTTGCTGCCAGAGTGCCACAGCTCCTGTAAGAGAGATTTTCCTGGCTCAGCAGCATAACAATAAAACATGAACCATTTTGAAATGCAGGCTTTCTTGGACATGCTGCTGGTATGACTTCTGGCTCTTTTGGGAGGCCAAGTATTTGGATGGGTTTTGTAAGCAGACTGCTGCAACTTGCTTGATAGCAACATTGACCAGCTTTGTGCCTCGAACTTGGGCAATGTGCATGGCTCAGAGGCCCAAGTGGCTCCACCATGCTGGACAATGCAGAGAAGAGCAGGCAGGAAGTACCCTATCTATCATAGTAATGGTGCAGATTAAGTTTTAGACTGTGCAGGCAAGCACGGATTTGCATATTTCCCCTAGTAATGGTGTAGCTTAAGTTTTTGAGAAGTGGTTAGCATTTTAAAAAAAGTGCTCCTGAACATAAAAGAATTACAGATATGCAATAACATTCATATGAGTCATAATGTTAGATAAATATAAGTAGGTTTAGAAGAGAGAAGAAAAGAGTATAAAGAGTCATAAAATAAAGTTAATGCTTAAAAAGGGGGTGTTAAAGTCTTTAAAGTTACAGACTACAGAGAGTAATAGAGTAAAAGGAATAAAGAAGAATAATCCGTGAAGAATGGAAATCCACGGAGTCTGGAATATGTATATTATGGTGTTATCTTTGAATTTTTTGATTCTAAATTATTTAAGTATAGATTGTATGGGCTGATAAGCTAAACCAGCATGTATATTATAAATGTATCGTGACTTCCAAATTTGGGTCTAAGGATATATTGCATTGGAAAAGAGGTTCTTCTCTTGTTTGCACAGAAGATTAGAACCTATGGATTGCTTCCAGACTGGTGTGGTTTGCTGGAACAAGAGGCCCTGAAATGTCACCGTGAATGTCCCCCCAAAATGAAAGACCTGATTAACAGTGCCCCCAAAAAGCAGAAAGTAGTTTGGAGAAACTATGCTCATATTCCTAAATATTGTTTATTTACATTTAAAGGGGGTATGATATAGATATGAATAATTTACATTTGTTATGGATTTTGGTTTCTTGCTACAAATTTAAGGTTAATTTTGTTATATGTACATGTATTTGCGATCTTGATTAAGGTATTATTCTTGTGAAGCTCATTTAAAAATGTAATGTATAATTAAGCAATATAAGTTAATAGATAAACATCTATAATAATCAACCTTGTAGTTATGTTAGTTAGATTTTCTAGATGTATAGAGATATATTTCAGTTAGATATGTGTTCTTCAAATCTCTGAGACCTTTCAGAAATTAGTACTTATCATGACAATGAGACAATCTGCTCCTGGCAGCACCAATCTCCTTCAATAGGAAGATGGGTATCATAGAGGCTCCTTATGGAATTTGCTAGCCATTTGGGCAAGCAACTGCTCTTGCCTGGACTGCTTAACTGGACATGCAGTACTGACACAGAAATGACTGCTGAACTTGCCTAAAGGTGAGATGGTCCATCAGAGTTCCTGCTTCATGAAAGAGTCTGTTAGAAAATCTGTGGGACACAGAAAAATGTGGCAGACAAACTTCTGGTATAGGGGTAACTGTCTTTTAAATTTCCTGTGTCATGGAAAAGTCTGACGGATACCATGGGCCTTAGGCTGAAGATGGATACCGCAATGGTACACAGGAACTTTGGGTGACTGTCCAGGCAAAAAGATGTCTCTATCATTTCTAAAGTTTTGGAAGTTGCTTATAATGCAATTTCTGTTTTCTTAAGTAACATTATATCCTTCTGGAGTCTTTCATGGAGTTGAAGAATAGATATAGTTTTCCTCAGTTATGATAAAAGATAAATTAGATATAAATATTGTAACTGTAATTCTTGCTTGATAAATGTTTTCTTTAATGTAAATTTACTATGTTAAAATTAAAAATATCTTTTTGTTTAAAGATAAAAGGGGAAATGGTGTGGGAGTTCCTTCTGTCTATGTGTTTCTTTTATTGGTTAATAAATAAATAAACTGGCTCGACTCATTGATAGGGCAGAACTTAGGTAGGTGGGGCAAACTGGAATGAATGCTAGGAGAAAGAATTTGGGAGAGAGACACTATGGAACTGCCAGAGTCAGGCATGTCAAATCTTTGCTGTATGTATGTACATATATATGTACATATATATGCATAATACATGTATGTACATACATATATATGTACATATATATGCATAATACATGTATGTGTGTGCATATATACACATGTATGTGCATATATGTTCATGCATACATGTATGTATGTGTGTATGCATATGTATGCATGCATGCGTGTATGTATGTATGTATGCATATATATCATTAAACGAATATCTTTCATATCACCATAGAACCTTCATCTGGTGATGGATGGAGATAGAGACAGAGACCCACACTGGAGCACTGGACTGAGCTCCCAATGTCCCAAGGAGGAGCAGAAGGAGGGAGAACACGAGCAAGGATGTCAGGACCACGGGGGGTGCACCCACCCACTGAGACAGTGGGGCTGATCTATTGGGAGCTCACCAAAGCCAGCTGGACTGTGACTGAAACAGCATGGGATAAAACCGGACTCTCTCATCTGGCGAACAATGAGGACTGATGAGAAGCCAAGGTCAATGGCAAGGGGTTTTGATCCTACTTCATGTTCTGGCTTGATGGGAGCCTAGCCAGTTTGGATGTTCACCTTCCTAGACATGGACGGAGGGGGGAGGACCTTGGACTTTCCACAGGGCAGGGAACCATGAC
>NW_026068143.1:706812-729644 GCF_014885135.2 Alexandromys fortis | reverse complement strand
GGGAGGGGGAGAAGAGTGGGGGGAGGGGGAGAAGAGTGGGGGGAGGGGGAGGGAAATGGGAGGCTGGGAGGAGGCGGAAACTTTTTTTTTTCTTATTCTCAATAAAAAAAAGAAAAAAAAAGTAACTTATTTTCTCCTTATTTGAATCTTTCCTATATGTGCACTTTGAGTATAATGTGCTATGGGGAATTTCTTTTCTGGTCTTATATATTTGGTATTCTGTATGCTCCTTGTACTTTGATAGATATCACTTTTGTTTTTAAATTAAGGAAATTTTATTCTATAATTTTGTTGAAAACATTTCTCTGTCTTTGACCTGTGTTTATTATCCTTTTTCTTTTGCTATTATTCATAAGTCTATTTATTTTCATAATGTCCCAAAATCCTTGAGTGTTTTGTGCTGAAGTTTTATTAGATTCAACTTTTTCTTTGACATATGAATCTATTTCTTCTAACTGGTCTTTAATGCCCAAGATTCTCTCTTCTGTCTCTTGTGTTCTATTGGTGAGTTTTGCCTCTGAGATTGTTGTTAAAGTTCCTAAATTTTTCACTTCTAAGTTTTCCTCACTTAGGTATGTATTTATTTTATTTTCACTTTCATGTCTTGAAATATTTCTTCACTTCATTTCACTGTTTGTGTTTTCATAGATTTCTTTAATAGATTTCCTCATTTCCTCTTTAAAGATATTGAACATATTCATAATAGCAATTTTGAAGTCCTTATCTTGTGTTTCAGCTATTTTATTTCTTGGAGCCTATGTTTGTAGTATGGTCACTGGGCTCTACTTGAGACATACCGTTTTTGCTGTCATTTATTCTTTTTTATGACATTATCTAGGCATGTGGGTTTGGAATGATTGTAATTCTAGATGCTGATATCTGATTTTGTCTTTGTTGAGTGGGTGCCTTGTTTTTTGTTGCCCTCTCTGGTGCTTAAGAGAATGTGAGTGATGGAGGAAGGACATTGGTTAATTATAATAAAGAAACTGCCTTGGCCCATTTTATTGGTTAGAACATAGGTGGGTGGAGTAAACAGAGAGAATGCTGGGAGAAAGAAGCTGAGTCAGGAGTCGCCATGGTTCTCCCACTCCAAACAGATGCAGGTTAAAATCTTCCCTGGTAAGCCACCTCGTGGGCTACACAGAATATTCGAAATGGGTTAGAACAATATGTAAGAGCTAGCCAATAAGAGGCTGGAACTAGCCGGACCAGGCAGTGTTTAAAAAAATACAGTTTCCGTGTAATTATTTTGGGGCATAACCTAGCCATGTGGGCGGCCGGGTGCCGGGGACGCAACCCCGCCGCTCTTAAATCAACATGTGCGTGGCTATGAGTTTGGTGTTTGGAATGCTTCTGAAATCTTTCTTGTTGCAGTACCCCTTGGTGCAGGGGTACTGGGTAAAAACTAATTTTAGATATTAAGAGATGACATTTGGGAATGGAAATTAACTAGAAGGGGAAGTTAAAAGAGTCCAGTGAAAGGGGGGAAAGTTGGATGTGTTACCAGGATCTGCAGAGAGCCTCCTTCTGTAACAGGTGGTCTGCTACAGAGATGAGGATAAAACTGGAGATTGGAACAGGAAGACAGGATGGAGAATGACTATTGCCTACATGGTTTCCTTGTTATCCTCAGTATTTTTTCCAGGGAGTGCCCTTGGGAATTGGCAGTTGAGACAAAAGGATGGTGTAGTAGAGGTAGGTTGGAGGAGAAAATCTGCATGGTTCACTGGTGATAGGGATAGGAAAGGAGGGGAGGCCACAGAAGGTAGTCTGCTACAGAACTGGGCATGAGCTTATGGCATTGGAATTGGAGGAAGGAAGGAAGAGTGAAGGTCTCCTACCTGATTCTCTTGCAAGTGGGTTTTCAGGGAGTTCTTAATGGAATTGGTAGCTGAGACAAAGAAATTTTATTTATTCTTAAGCTTTCAGGTAAAAACAAAATCTAAAGTTTATTTCATTTTACATTTATTTTGGTGGGTAAGGTTGAATATCTTTTAAATGAAATTTCTTTTTCTCTAAAAAAAAAAAGAACTGAGGACTTTTCATGACAATGAGACTCATCTGCCCATGGCAGCACCAATTATTTCAAGAGGAAGATGGTTACCAAAGAGGCTCCTTATGTAATTTGTTAGTCATTTGGCAATAGACTGCTTTTTCCTGGACTGCTTGATGCTGTATAAACTGGAAATACAGAACCCACAGAAAAATGACTGCTAAAGTTGCCTAAATAAGGTGAGACAGCCCTTAAAGGTTTCAGGTTCCTAAAAGAGTCTGCCAGTCATTCTACAAGTTACAGAAGTAAGTGACTGACAAACTGCCAATAGAGGTGAAACAGTATTTTAAATCTCCTACTTCATGTAAAAGTCTACCAGAAATTATGGGCCTATAGGCTGAAGATGGGTGTTCCAACATTACAAAAGAATTTTGGGTGACTGTTCAGGTACTGAGATGTCTCTTTCAATTCTAGAATTTTGGAGGTTGCTTACAATGCACATCTTTTTACTCAAGTAATATATATTTCTGGAGTCTTTGATGTTTTGAGAAAGACAGTTATAATTATAAAAGATGGATTAGATATAAAACTTTAGACTCACAAATATAGGATAGATGATAGATTATTTTCCTTAATTTACTAAATATAAATGAACTAAATATTGTAACAATAATTCTTACTTCATAATTGTTCTGTTGTATAACTCTCAGTATGTTAAAGTTAAACCTTTCCATTTTATTTAGACAGAAAAGGGGAGTTGATGTGGGAATCCCCTTTGTATGCTGTGAATATGTTTTATTTCCAGTGGTTAATAAAGAATGCTCTTTTGGTCTATGGCAGGACAGAATAGAGCAAGGTGGGTATTGCAAGATGAAATAGAGGAGAAAGTAGGTAAAGACAAGGAGATGCCATGAAGCCCCCAAAAGAGAAAGACATGAGCCACCAGTCAGAACTTTAACAGTAAACTACAAGCCTCATGGTAAAATAAAATACAATAGACATGGGTTAATATAAGATGTAAGAGTTAATTAATAAGAAGCCCAACTAATAGGCCTTACATTGTTTTATTTTTAATTTATTTATTTATTAAAGATTTCTGTCTCTTCCCCGCCACTGCCTCCCATTTCCCTCCCCCTCCCCCAATCAAGTCCCCCTCCCTCGTCAGCCCAAACAACAATCAGGGTTCCCTGCCCTGTGGGAAGTCCAAGGTCAACCCACCTCCATCCAGGTCTAGTAATGATGGAGGAAGGTCATTGAGCAATAAAGAAACTGCTTGGCTGGCCCTGATAGGTTAAAGCATAGGTGGGAGGAGTAAACAGAATAGAATTCTGGGCGGAAGAGGAAGTGAGGTCAGACTCTGCTCTGCTCCAGGAGAGACCCAATAGCTCTGCTCTCTGGAGCAGAGAAGTCATGCTCAGCTCTCCTGGGTAGACTTGACAGCTCTGCTCTGGAGCAGAGACGCTATGCTCCGCTCTCCCGATAGCTCTGCTCTCTGAGGCACACGTGATGAAGCTCCGACCCAACATGGACATAGGTTAGAATCTTCCCGGTAAGCGCACCTGGGGTGCTTACACACATTACTAGAAATGGGCTAGTCCAGATGCGAAAGTTAGCCGAGAAGAGGATGCATAGAAATGGGCCAAGCGGTGTTTAACTGAATACAGTTTGTATGTTGTTATTTCGGGCATGAGCTACCCAAGCGGCCGGGGTGTTGGGGACGCAGCCCCGCCGCTCCTATTTCAACATAGTAAGATGAGCATCCAAACTGCCTAGGCTCCCACAAAGCCAGTACGTGCAGTAGGATCAAAAACCCATTGCCATTGTTCTTGAGTTATCAGTACTCCTCACTGTCCACTAAGTTCAGTAAGTCTGGTTTTATCCCAGGCTTTAGTTTCCTTGTGATTATTTTGAGTCTGGGTTGCTGGGAAATGAAATGAACAAGCAGCCTCCATCCACAGAGTCTATCTGTACATTCCTGTACATGAAATGTCTACCATCTTTATGTATTCTTCATGATTTACTGCAGTGTTCTAAACTATAAGCTGAAATAAAGCTTTCCTTTTATGTTGTTTCTTTGCACATATCTGGTCACAGCAACAGCAACAACAAAAATAACACCAGAAATTGTTATAGAGGTATAGTTCTATTGCTATGATTAACCTGACTAAGTAGTTTGCAGTCATTTTGAACTACATTTTAGGAGGAATGTTAATGTGGATGATGTTAATGATTATGTGGATGAAGGAAGTAAAGTGTTTTAAGATGGTATAATGAGTCATTTCTGATATGAGTTTGGTAGACAAGCCTGCAAAGAAAATTGTGAACAATTTTGGATTACTCCATGAGAGTTCAAGAGGGAATATGGACTTTACTGTAAATAGGTCTTATACAATTTATATTATAGTTTAAACAGTGAATTAGGTTGAATTCTTCCAGTGTCCTGAAAACTCAAGTGGGGCTGTATTAAAATATAATATACTTATATTTTTTCAGAAGAAATTTCAACAGTGCAATATTGTTCATGACATGACAACTGTTCACTGCTCTTATTGAGTATAGAGTGAGAGAAAGAAACAAATCGAACATAAAGATATGGATACTTTGGATAGGAAAGAATCAGTTTCAATGTTGTGGAGGAGTTGGTGCAAAAATAGTCATAACTGTCAGAGCTTAGCAATACTAAAGAGAAACCTATTGCTGTATAGTAAGATAATATGATGGGTGCCCTCGCTGAAGGTAAAATGAAAATTCACCTGCAAAGAAAGATTTTTTTGAGTTAAAATGCTTCTTTCATTAAAACATGCTCCCTTTTTCCCTTAATTGCTTTAGGGTTATTGTAGACCCTGAAGATTCCTTTTCTACAGAGGTATTACCCTTTGATGCCTTCATGGGTATCTCTGATGCCTAGTAGTCCCACATCAGGTACCAATGGGTGCCACCATCTTTGTTTCTATAAATTCTTATTTACGATATTTAAGAGAGCTCTCTGTTAAGAGATTTCATTGGGTCTCAAAAGAGACCTTGTAGTCTTTGGAATTTTGAATAATGTTAGTTATTTTGAAACTATGTAAATATGGAAAGAAATGCATTTTTCATAAGATGATCATGACTCTGTGAGGGCCAGGAGCAATACGTTCTGGTTTGAATGTAACATGTCTCCCACAAATTAATGTCTTTAAAGATTTGCTCTCCACATGGTGGATGTAAGGTCTCAAAGTAACCCAGAACAAATGTCTAACTGAGGTGCCTATTAACATATCAAAGCAGACACAAGTGACAAAGTTCTCAGCAAATATCTGTTATAGAGTCCTGGCTCTTCCTCCTTTTTTTTTTTCTCACCTCAGGCCCCCTACTCTAAACCTGTCCAGCACCTATTCTTCATTTCCCTTTACCCAGCTTCCCTTTCCTATATATATTTTCCTACCTATTGAGACTACAATCACTACCACACTTTAAATCCAAATTTGAAACAAATTTTAATTAAATACTGGCCAAGTGGACGGACTCTGGCCAGGTAAATAACTGGTTTCCCAGAAAATGCCCTGAATCAAGATTTGCAGCAGCTTAAGTGTTTCCCACCAGGTCTAATCAGGGACAAGCATATATTCTGACATACCCCCTGCCTACATCCAAAGGCAAGCTTATGTTCTGATGCATTTCCTGCTTCTGAAACTTAATCCCATATAGGATCAAACACATGAGGTACAGATGAATTAACCAAAATTGTTTAGGGGAGTGAAAACATGTGATTTGTTTTCTCCTATAAATAATAGCCTCAAGCATTTCAGGAACTATCTCTCTTTGAGAAAGAAATTTGAAGATCAGAGGCATATTTTGTTTCATGGATAACTTAGGCATAGTAATTAAAACTTAAAATGTAATTTTGGCTCCCATGTATAATAGCCAATTTTGCAAAATTTCCCACTGTAGCTGCTAAGTGAGATACCAAGATATGATTTTTGCTTTTAATAAACCTTAATTGTTGTGACATGCATATATGTATATACATATATACACATAAATATAAATATATACATATGTGTACATGGATACATAAATGTTCCAAAATATAATCTCCTTAAACTGAAAAATGAAAGTATATTTTGGTCAGTTTCTGTATTTTCATTGGTTATTTTATATGGGATTAAGAGCACCAAGAGAATACAAAAAAAAAAAAAAAATACAAGAGAAAGCACAAAAATGACTTGCTCTGTAGACCAGGGTGGACTTGAAGTCAGAGATCCACCTGTCTTTGCCTCCCAAATACTTGGACTAAAAGCATGAGCCACCACTACTGGGCATTATAATGGAGTCTTTATGTTGGTGAGAAGAATAGGCATTATGATATTATTAGAAGTGATACCTTAAAGTAAAAGAGTGATTGAGATAGATGTTGTAGAAAACATTGGCACACAGAGACAGCTTTTGTTGGAAGCTTTTTGTCCCACTAACAACTCCCAAATAAATATACAGAGACATAATATTAATTATAAATGCTTGGTCAATAGCTCAAGCTTGTTACTATCTAACTTTTATATTTAAATTAACCCATATTTCATATCTATGCTTTGTCACATGGTTTTGCGTTTTTTTCTCAGTATGGCATTCCCATCTTGCTTCTCTCTGAATCAGCTCCCTATTACAGACTCCACCCTCCTTCTCAGCATCCTCTTAGTCTGGCTCTGTTGCCCATTTTATGCTTGGTGTGTTATAGTTCAGTCACTTCTTTATTAAACAATGAGAGTAATACAGATACACTATGTACTGGATTATTTCCCCATTTTTGTCTAACTAAAAAGGAACCTTTCAAACTTAACATAGTAAAACTATGTGTAAGAAAATAGCAGTTAAGTAAGAATTACAGTTATAATGTCCTGTCCCTTTGTATCTGGCAAATTTAAAGAAAACATTCTATTATCTATCTTATCTTTTTGACTCAAAACTTTTATACCTAATCTACCTTTTATCATACCTAAGGAAAACATTAACTATGACTATCTAGTCTTTAATTCTGTCAAAAACCCCAGAAGAATGAAATTTCTCTTAATGACAAAAACACCTTGCTACCTGGAGAGTCACTCTAGGTTCTTAAATTTTAGAGCATCCAACTTCAGCCTGCAGTTCTGGTATATCTGACAGATGTTTCTGAGAATCAGGGAATTTTAAAAGAGTGTCATTTCTTATCTTGACATAGTTTGGCAGTCACTTTCTTTTTCATCCTTCTCATCCAATCTGGACAGCATGCTGTTAGCAACTGAGGCAAGAGCAGAATTTTTCCCAAATGGTTAGCTTTTCCCCTAAAGAAAGCAAACTCCATGCTGAGGTTCTTCAATGCCTAGCATCTTCTCTAAAGAAAATTAGTGCTGCCAGGAGCAGACATGTCTCACTGTCAAGAAAAGTCTTATGTTAATAAAACATTTAAGTACTATATTTTATAGGTCTTTGAAGTGTTTGAAGACCATCTATCAAAATATATCTGTGTGTGACCTTGAAAACACACTTAACATTACTATAAACTTTACTACTATAGAAGATTATAAATCTGTATTTCTTAATTTTACATTATATTTTTAATGAGCTGCATAAATATGATACCCAAAACAAGAGTAGAAACATATCATAAATAACTTTAAATTTGTATCAATTAAAAATCCATACCAATGTAAAATATTTAAAATTAGTAGTTGTTTTCTAATTTAAAAGTAGATTCAATAATATGCCCTTTTATCCTACCATTTCTATATTCCTTATTTTTTTCTTTTTGAAGAAGATCCATGAAATCTAATCTCCTTTATTTAGTTTTGTAATATTTTCTTTTTTTAAATATTTATTTATTATGTATACAATATTCTGTCTGTGTGTATGTGTGCAGGCCAGAAGAGGGCACCAGACCTCATTACAGATGGTTGTGAGCCACCATGTGGTTGCCGGGAATTGAACTCAGGACCTTTGGAAGAGCAGGCAATGCTCTTAACCACTGAGCCATCTCTCCAGCCCCTGTAATATTTTCAATAACAACTTGTAACCAACCTCCTTGAATGATTAAAAAAAAAACTCGTATTTTGGAAGATGATGTCATTCTCTAGACTGTTTCTTGTTGTTTGGGGCACTGATAATCTTTGGGAAAACCTTAAGAAAACCAGGACTTTTGTTAAGTCTTGGCTAGAGTATTCTGTGAGGCTGGACCATCTTAGCTGGCAGCCTTGAAGCTTTCTGGATACTGGATCACCTGTGCAACTGTTTTTATTGGTAAGTTTTTATTTACAAATGAGAGTAATCCATATTCTCAGTGTACAAAAGGATTACTTCAGAGCAGAGAGCACTCTCTTTTATAAATTTTCTTCAGGGTGTGGGGTGTCTGACAATAACTCAAAACAATTAGTTTTGGAATAGGTATCAGAGTTATTTTTCAGAATGTCAGAGATAAGTCATAAAATTTGTTTATAAATCAACACTATATACATGAAGAAAAAAGACAATGAAGAACATTTTTAAACAAATCCATAATACAGCTACAGGAGGTATAAAAGAGAACAGAACTGCAAAAAATGGAGATCAGATTTCTAAGAGATAGTGAGATAGTTAGAGGTCTATTATTTAACATAAATTAGAGTTATTGTGTGGTAATTTAGTCATTATACAGTTATGAAAACAAGGAATAAGCATACATAAATAAAATGGAAATGATATGTGGAAAAATTAACCCCACTATGGGAAAATTATATATTTTGACCTATCACAAAAATAAAAGTAATTGTGGTTGTTTAAATGGATATGGTCTCCATAGGACTGTAGAGATTGGCACTATTATGAGGTATAGCCTTGTTGGAGTAGGTGCAGTTTTCATAGAAGAAACAGGCCACTAGGGATGGCTTTGAGATCTCAGATGCTCAAGTCAGGCCCAGTGTCTCATTCTTATCCTTCTGTCTGCCAACCAATATATAAAACTCTTAGCCACCTCTTTAACAAAATGTCTAAGTATGTACTGCAATGCTTCCTGCAATTATGACAATGGAATGAGCCTCTGTAGTGTAAGTCAGTATTAATTAATTATTTTCCTTTATAATAGTTGCTCTGGACATGATGATTCTTCACACAAAAAAGCCCTAACAAATACAATGGTTAAATTTTACTACATGCTTATGAGAGAGAACAAATAAATGATCCTACATGTATGCCCAATTACATTCTGAAAAATAAAGTTTAAGTATATATTACAAGAATCTTTGATGATTGAATTGTCAGCAAACTGTGAACCTTCTAGCTAAAATAATGACTTCCCTGAAAATGTATGCCATCTGGTGTAGTAGTGGTATAAATATTACATGAGTATTAACCACATTCATTTTAGATCTAAGATCTGGGTTTTAAATGAAACACTTATCTGATACTATTAATAGGATTTAGAACTTGTAACAATATAGGCTATGGACCTAGGAGAAGACCTACTACTATTATTCTGATAAATGGATATAGTAATCAAAGGAGCATCTGATGACTTATTGTATACAAATAGATCAGTGCATCTTTCATCTTTCATCAGAGATGCACCATTTAGTAGAGGGCAGTTAATAAATACTCAACTTGTCAATGTGCAAATAGAAAGAGTTGGAGGTGTGCTCAGCCTCAAATGGGAAATACACAGCATACCAGTGCCTTTCTCTACTTCAAGGTTCAAAGACATTCACTAAATGTAACAGGAGGAGCAGGGCTGCTTGTCATCCCAGTCACCTGGCTATCTTAAACATTGCCTGGCCCATTATCCCTAGCCTCGTATTGCCTAATTCTCACATCTTGATTTAACCCATATCTAATAATCTGTATATCACCATGAGGTTGTAGCTTATCGGGAAAGATTCAGCATGTCTCAACTAGCAGCTCCATGGTGGCTCTCTGACTCTGCTTTCTTCCTCCCAGAATTCAGTTCTGTCTTCTCTGACTACCTAAGTTCTACCCTATCAGTGAAAGCAGTGTCTTTATTGATTAGCCAATGAAAGTGACACATAGACAGAAGTACCTAATGCACCGTTTCCCCTTTTCTGTTTAAAAAGGAAAGGGAGGCTTTAACTTTAACATAGTAAAATTACTTCACTCAACTGCCAATTGAGATGAACCTAGCACACAGGATATACCATGAAAAACTGATTAACAGTGCCCCCATACAACATAAAGCAGTTTGGAGAAAAAAAAAAAACTATGCCCATATTCCCAATTATTGTTCATAAATGTTCTTTAACATTTAAAGGGGAATATGATATAAAGATGAATAATTTGCATTGGTACAAATCGTGATTTATTGATACAAGTTTAAGGTCAATTTTGTTATATGTATATTCATATCTCTAATCATGATTAAGGTATTGTGATTGTGTAGTTCATTTAAAATGAATGTATAATTAGGAAATATAGGTTGTTAATGGATAATCATCAATAATAGTCAAGCTTGTAGTCATGTTAGATTTGCTAGATATATTACAGTTATATAGGCATTCTTCATAACTTTCAAAGACTACAGAATTGTTATTGAAGTGCCTGTGTTTCTGAAGGTTCCAGCAGGAACCATGTGCATGCCATCTTAGCAAGGTCCAGGTTCTTTTCTTGACTGAGTCTAGGCGCATGTCTGGACAAAGAGCTGGTACTGGTTTCATCGGATCCATTGTCAGGAATACCATGATTCTGTTGCTTCCAAGTCTCCATAAGTTATGATATATGGTGGAGTTCTTATCTGGGTCTGGATCCAGGTGTGTCTCTCAGTTTTGACTGGCCTGGACTTAAGGGCTATGTTCTAGATAAGGTCTTAGGCTGGTCCTGATTCCAAAATGGAATGAGATAAAGTCCGATTCTGTTGCAGGTAAGAGTAGTGTTCTTGACACTATGTGAATCTAGGCAGGGATTATGCCTAAAATGGATCTGGGTCTCTTCAGAGACCTCATCTGTACAGAGTCCAGATTTAAGTCAGAGTCCAAATGATATGGACCTTACCCAAGTCCTGGTATAATTACCATTTTTGTCTTATCTTTGGGAAAGGAACTTGCTACATTACCTTGAACTCACAAAACTCCTTTCTCATTCTGAGTGATAAAATATTCTAAGTCATTATTTTGAAAGTATTATCTTTTCAAATAAATGTTTTTTAGTGTCCCCTAGTGTTTAGTGTATCTAAATGTGGTTCTGGAACTAATCTCTTTCAGACTCTGTGATATTTCCACTTCAGGCTTTACATCAGGCAGAAAAAAAAAATGGTTGCTCTCAGTGTCTGTGTACTGGGGTTCTATTTAGGAAATAGTCTCCTGTGCCAATGCATTCATTCAACTGTACTTCTCACTTCCTCTTCTATGACTTTCAGTGTGGTTGGTTTTATGTTGAGGTCATTGATCCATTTGTACTTGAGTTTTATGTATGGTGACAGATATAGATCTATTTGTATCCT
This sequence comes from Alexandromys fortis, assembly GCF_014885135.2. NCBI lineage: Eukaryota > Metazoa > Chordata > Mammalia > Rodentia > Cricetidae > Alexandromys > Alexandromys fortis. The sequence goes on along the minus strand of NW_026068143.1, from coordinate 718,221 downwards.
CCTACATGTTGATATTGAGCTATGTGAGAACCATTTGTTGAATATGCTTTCTTCCATTTTATATTTTTAGCTTCTTTGTCAAAAAAAGGTGTTCATGCAACTTGATACCTGATTATAATCTTTTGGTCCTTTCATCCATTTTTATGACAATAGCAGGCTGTTTTCATTACTATAGCTCTATAGTAGAGTTACAAGTAGCCCTAGGTAATAGGCCAATCAATTTATAATTAATGTAGACCTCTATGTGTTTCTTTGGGACTGAATAGCTGTCGGAATGGTCTGGACAGAAATCTTTATCAACATAAATATACTTACCAAAACTAAATGAAGACTAGATAAGTAAATTAAATAGACATATAAACACTAAGAAAAATGAAACAGTAATCAAATTCTCTTAACCAAGAAAAAAACCAGAACCAGATGGTTTCAGCACAGAATTCTACAAGAATTCTCTCCTCACTGAGCAGGTGAATTTGAAGTTGATTTTGATTTTGAGCTGGACAACTAGAGGTAGAGGAGAGGCCTTGTAGATACCTTTCAAGACTTTATGGTAAAGTAATTTGAGGCAAGCCTTGTACCTAGTGTGCTTCCACTTATGCTAATGATACGGATGTTAAATCAACTGTTAAGGGGACCAGAGTCTTACCAGTTGGCTAACATTCTCTCATAGAGAATCTACCTATAAATAAACATTCATTTGGTATATCAATTTATAGAAGCAACTAGGAGTCTCTTATTCCACTTGGTAGCTGCTAATAAACTTTTAACTAACAAAGCTAGGAATCTTTGGTTTCAGAATATAAGTTATTACAAGTGCATTTTTACCTTTGAAGTTTAATTTACTTTTGGAGTATTTGTTATAAAAGGTTTATTTTTGAACTTTTGTTCATCTCTATGATGCTCTTTGTTATGTTAATGATATCTTCATAAAAATTATCTACATAATATTAAATTTCATTCATTATTATTTTATTTACTTTAATGAATTTGTTGACAAATGTTGTTTGAATCAACTTAGAATTTGCTAGGTTCCTGCAGGTGTCATGCAGAGAATTGAACTGCATGAAGGCAGAAGAATAAAGCCTGGTGAAGATTGATTTCATTAACCTGGATCAGACTTTGGGGAGCCTAAAACAAGGTGGCTAGTTGTCAGCATATTTTAAATGCAGTACAATTTGGGAAAAGGTTTCCAGGCAACAATCAGTCCAATTAGTCTAATTCCAGGTGCACAATAAAGCTTATAGTGTTACTACATAAAGACTCTTTTTGCAAAGTACATGTGATCATAAAAGTGGGTTCTATAGCTAAATGGACTTGTATCAAGTGTGGTCAGTATAGAGGTCAATAGGGCGTAAAGTACATTTGACATCAACCTTAAGGATGAGTAATTTTCTAAGAAGGAAAAGTCTGGAATGAACATTCTGGGGGAATTTGGGCAAGGTTTTTGCGGACTTCCTCACCAGATAACAAAAAGGTCAGCAGTTTGTAAAAAAAAAAAAACTATGTCAACTTTCTTGATGGAGCACAGATCTGTGATTTTTATTTTCTCTCCATTATAGAGAAAACCCTGGAGTGATTAACATTTCTATTTCTCTTAGTGCTTCTCTGTGAGTATAAATTCCTCTGTCCTCCCAAAAGATATTGAATATAGAGTAGAAAGCTACTTAGCTAGTATTGAAGTAAATCACATGTAACTCATTTTAATATTATAGTGACAAAATATAAGTTACTGTCTGATTTTGGTATGCAAAAGTTTATATTAAAGATGAGACCAACAAAGTAGAATGAAATGTTTTCTATGTTAGTATTACCCATTTTAAAAAATGGATACAATGATGTCATATTGACTTAAAATAATGACTAAATTTCCTAATTTATGAAAAAATACCAGGGTAATTTTTGAAATCATTGAGAGTCTATAATCACTGATACAAATATTATCAATCAGTACTGCTATAAATTACTATCTAATGAATCAAATATATATCAATATTTAGGAATGAAGGTCTGATGTACTCTTTTGGGTACTCTTATATACTTTGTGATTACAAAGAAAATGTGTCATGACTTATCTCATTTGATAATCTACATTATCATAACCTAAGCATCATTTCCCCTAAATTGTTACCCATACGAGTATTTGAAATGATAACCTTATATGATGAGCTAAGGAGGGTGTCAAAATTTTCAAACTAAAAAGAAAAGCCTCTAATTTTAATTGTCAGAACAAGGTCAACAGAAGAATTCAATAGATATATCTGTGTGAATTTGGCATTTGTTTATATACTTTTAGAAAGGCAATATACAAATATATGGAAGACTGGTAACTTAGAAAAAATAATTTATTCTTTGTGATCTAGTCATTGATGAAATGATCCTTTATTTTACCTTGCTTACCAAATTCCCAAATAGTTTAATGAGCTTCATAGCAATTCTCATAGTAACAATAGCTCTATCATACTGTGGAATAGAGAATTTGAATTCAGGAAATTTACTAGGAATGATCCTGAAAGAAACATCTGTGTGAGAACAAACACAAATAAATGATACAAAAGGAATTTAGTTTTGATGGAGTCTGCATTTATAGATGAGCTTAGGTTATGCTCTAGTTTTGATGCGGTCCAGAGATGATATTCTGGGATCTGGCATTTATGAATCACATTGACCAGTCAAAGAATTGAAAGACACTCTTTGTAAAGCTATCGTGGCTTCTAGCTAAATTCAAATAAGTTATGCTATGGTATGGTACTGGGTGAAAGAAAAACTTATTTGTGGAAGTAATATATTAGTTCATGATTGTCACTGAAACTCAGCACTAAAATAGTATATGGCATCATTACATTAAAATTTATCAGACCTAGAAGAACCACTGGAAGGAAGATCGAAACTGTCCTTACTTAGGTTTGACATTTTTCTCCAAGGAATATTTCTGAAAGGTATGTCGCAGAATCAAAAAACTTGTAGAAGTCTCAAGCCCTCAATTGATAGGTGAGAACAAAATTAATTCATAATAAGTCAATATTCTTTAGCATTCATCATATTGGAGAATCTCACCATTAGGCTAATTTTCATGTGTGGGCACTATAACATCACACCAAGCATACATGTACACAGACCACACTTCTCCTTCCTAATTTTTGAATAATGAGAAACTCAGAGAACAGAGTAACAAGAAAACCATTTGCCCTTTACACAAAAGCTATAATAATGCAAATAGCACACAAATTAAAAAGCAAATAAATAAATAAATAAATAAATAAATAAACAGAGTAGCTATGAAATGATCTAGGTTCCTTCCTATACTGGGTGAGTTCTCTTAATTAAAGCTAAATGAATAGTGATGTCCTGAATAGATCCTGAAATTTAATAGTTTGGTGCTATCTTTCTAATCTAATAATTTAATTGAGAATATAAGCAGGAGAAGGGATTAGCAATTTAAAATATAAACAACAGGCTCTGAGTAATTATAAATGTCACATAAGACTAGATATGTCCTCTTCACTCATATTTTTTTTTAAATATCTAAGCACTGCATTGACTCATTATTGGCAAATGTACGAGAATTATGTTTCTATCTAGAAGCTTCGTTAATTTAGGGATATATTTTCAAAAAATATCTAAATGGATTTGGTAGTATGTGTTTGTGTGTCTGTGTTTGTATATATGTGTGTAAATGTTTGTGTATATGTAACAATAATAATTTTTAAAAAAGTTCATGAAATTGAAAAAGAATAAGGGAGAATGGGTAGAGTTGGAGGTAGCAAAGGAGGTGGAGAAGTGATGTATTTACAATAATTACACAAGGGATTTTCAAGAAAGAAAATTAAATTAAAATATTTGACAGCATTTTCAGGTAAGCACTTTATTCTTTTGAACACTTTATTGTTTTGATCATCACTGTTACAGTTTTGAAGGATGAGTCTTAGACGGCATTCGTTGCTTTAATCTGGGAAAGTGTTCACAATTATCCACGTCTGGGAGCTTTGTGGTTGTTTTAGCATAACAGGGAACATATTTTCTTACAAAACTCTTGGATGGTGTCATGGCTATATTGCAAAGGGAGACACTCTTATTATGCTCCCGCTGAGGTTCATGGCTCATGTCAGCTGATAGATAGTACTTTTCAAGATTGAGTATATGCTCAATTGCATTTTGTACATTATCAGAGAGCCCGGTCAAGGTGATATTAGGATTGTATGACCCTTTTGGAGGTAAACGTATGTCTACTTGGTATTGATCCATGATTCTATGGATGGTTCTTCCACGGAATCCAATAACATTGCCACGAACCTGATGGTTCAGTGGGATTTCCTTAGAAACCGTTTTTTCGATCTTATGCAATACTCTCATTATTGCATCTCGAGCAGCTAGAGTGTTCTCTTTATAGCCAGTAATAGTGATTTGGTCTTGTATTTCATGACTTCCTCTCTTTGGAAAACGGATAGTAACATCATGCTCTGTGCAAATCTGAGCAATAAGTAAACCCTTATGACCAGTGATCTTGGAGTGATATTTGGGATCTAGATTGAATATTAGCTTAAAATTTCTTAGTGTCCGATCTTCTATTTCCATTTGTAAAGCCTTGACTCGTTTTTGTAACCTGATCTTGGCTTGTTCCACATTTGCTTCAAGGCCCATAATAGATATGATATCAGCATTTCTTCCAGGTTGTAATATTTGGATATGAACTTCAAATTCTTTTATGAGCTTACGTAAGCCACTTCCTTTGTGCCCAATGATGTAAGGATGTAGGTGAAAGGGCACATGAACTTCAGCAGTAGCAGGAATTAGAGATGCAATAGCTTCAGTAGCTGCCTTGCAATTTTCCACTTGGCCTGATATAAATATGGTGTCACTTTTTTTTGCGGAATTAGGAACAAGATCTTTAGGGGTCCTTCTCCACTTTTCTTTGCATTTTTCCTGCATACCTAGGTCCATATTGACGACTGGCTTGTCTATGTCTGGAAATTTGATTTGAACGTTATAATCTCTTGCAATTTGTTGAATTCGTGAACATATTGGTCCCATGATAAAAGGTTGGAACTTTTGGGGAATAACATACCGCGTTGTAACTTGAAAGCCCAAAGGCTCAAAAATGGCCTGAATGTGTTTCTTTGCTGCCGCAACACAAGCTTTTGCCCCTCTTATTGTGACTTTTGTATTATGCTTTCCTGCATAAGAGAATGTAATAACCACGCCACCATACTCCTCTGTCATTTCCCTTAAAAGCTGGCCCCTCCGCATAACAAAATAATGGTGAAATTTGCGATTTATTAGTATGTTATCCTCCACCACATTTTCTAAGTCTTTAATTAAAACTTCTAGTCGTTTTTTTACTTCTTTAACACCCTCTTCAGTTCCTGTAATTGTTATGGAATCTTGATCCTTGTTCTTAAGATTAGGGAAAATGACACATGTTCCATTCTCTTCACACAGTTTGGAAATATTGCCTCCATTTCTATTCATAAGAAACTGATGATATTGTGGTTTGACATGGACAGTCCCAGAGTAATTCTTGGCTTGCTCTTCTTCTGCAAGTTTCAGAAGCTTTGTTTTGGTCTTTTCAACATTTTCAACAGAGCCCATGATAATAAGTTTATGTAGGCCAGACTTGTTTTTTGGGAAATGCAGATGAACTTTTCCACATTCTTCTATGACTGAATTGATCAAACGTTTTTTGGGATTAGTCAGATATTTGTATAGATTAGGAGGAATGAAAATTTCCTCCTCTGCAGTATCAGCTATCTCTTCCTGAATTGAAAGAATCCAGTTACGTGCAATTTCACAGTTTTCTGGATATCCAGTAATGACAAACTCTTCCGAGTTGCACTTTTCTGGTGGGAAACTAATCTTGGTGTTGGTTGTTTTAGAGATTTTTTTTATATTTGAACCTCCTTTTCCAATTATCCTTTTGTGAAGCCTTTTTGTGATTGGAATACTTACAGTATAGTTATTTCCTTTAATATCTGTCAACATGTTCTCCAAATACTGTGCACATTTTTCTGACTCATATTTTGGACCTATCAGCTGGACAACATCACTTTTCTCTGCAGGATGTGGAAAATTGAGGATAACATCAGGGAATTTCCTACAGATCTCACGAACCCTTTCACCTTTTTGTCCAATAAGTATGTGGTGAAATTGGTGTTTGATGATTACGTCCTGGCTGTGCTCCTCTTCCAAATTATTAGCGAGTTCAAGGAGTTCTCTTTTGGCTTGTTGAACACCCAAAGATTCTCCCTCAATTCGGATCAAATGATTCATTTCATTTTCAGGAAACACTGAGATAGAGACTTGGTTTTTCTCTGTAATTCTGTTTAGGATCTCTCCATTATTCCCTGTAAGGTACTTGTGAAACTTACCGCTACTGTTTATCTCAGTACATTCCATTCTACTAAGTAGGTCATTGACAATGATGTCAAATTTTTCTTGAGCATAATTTACATCATCTATTGGTCCTTTGAGCATAATTTTGTCTTCAGCTGTAAAGTGTATATGAACCTTTGGCACACTATTTATTATCTCAGCTATGTTCTCACCTTTCTTACCTATAATAAAGCTGTGTAACCAAGAAGGGGCACAGATAGAACAAACAAAATAATCATCATCATTGCAATCAACTTCATTAAATATCTCCCCTGAACTCTCAGGCTCACTATGTGGTGTCATAGAATCTGATAGGCTCTCTGAAGGTGATTGCTCTGTTGAATCTCCAGTTGCTGCTAGGATCTCTTCCAGAAAATTTCTTTTAAGACCTATGGTATAATTGTCTTGAAAGTTCATGATCACATGCTCAGTTATAGTATTTGTCTTCTCTGTCATCTCATTTTCACAATTGATCTGATCCACGTGTTGTTGTATTTCATTAATATCTGTCTCCTCGACACTAGCCAGTGGAAAGGAGACATGCCCCTCTGATTCTTGGAAAATGTCACTTGCTTCAGGGTATGGCTCAGCAGTCAGGGAATTAAAAGTTTTCTCCATTTCTGATGGAGGAATATCATCCTTGCTACCGTTGGCAGATGTAGGTTGACTTTCATCTGAAGATTTCAACTCTGCCTGTTTTGCATCAACACTATTCACACAGTTGCTCTGATTGTGTGGACTTAAGATCTGAGAATTTATTTCAATTTCTCGTTCCAAATCTTGTGCTTTTTCTCCAGTCTGGTCTATAACAAAGTGATTTTCTTTTTTGGAAATGAGACTTAAAGTTAAACCCTGTTCTTGACACCATTCAAAAATTGCATTCTCAGCTTTTATGAGAGATTCTGGGTTGCCAAACACTGTTATATAGAGACCTTGTTCTTTGACAAAAGATGTTTTTAAGTTGACACCAGTGTTTTCCGTGATATGTGTATAGAATTTTGCTAATGTACCCTCACTAAACTGAATCAAATGATTTTCTTCCTCTAGTAGTAATTTAAAAACTTGAGTAAGTGTTGAAACTTCCTCAACTTGAGGAATATTAGTGCTTGATGGTTCTGCAGTTCCTTCAGAATTTTTCAGATAACTTGTTTTCTCCAGGTATACAGTGACATTGTATTCATTTGTGGACATATCAACTACATCATCTGAACTGCTATCATGATTTCCTTTTTGAATACTATTTTGGTGTGGACTAGAATTTGTTTTGGAATTCATTATTGGTTTTTGAGTAGATTCAATCCAGATGTATTTCAGATAAAATGTCCACAGCAAAACCACAAATACTTCCTGTAGCTCCCTTCTTGCATATTACTGTATGGGGAGAATGAACACTTTAAGGATGTCATTCTTTTTTTAAATTAATTTATAGACTCAAGATAATAAAGTTAATTCATATGGCTACAAAAGTTCATTTGACAAAAAGTATAAAGTTTATCTATTAATCTATTCAATTATTATATGAGCATAGGAAAAGATAAGAGTATAAGGATTATGAGGAAACAGCCACCAATGTTTCCAAAGCAAGGCCTTCTTTATTTTTATTCACCATAAATAAACATTATTTTTCCAACTCAGCATTATTATTTTTTGCCATTACCCCAAATAACACTGTTGAGCACCTGTAATTCTTTGAGAAAAACAAATCACTAGCATCTCTAAGAGGATGTTGCATTTTCTAGGATTCCTACTTTTCTGTAATTTTTTTAAATTGAGCAATAGCCTAAAAACTCACACAGTTCATGTGCATGATTAAATGTGTTTTGTTTTTGTTTGTTCAGTAAATTTAGAGCTTAGAGTTTTGTATGATGCAATTTTACTATGTTTCTATGACCCCACATAGATCCCAGGAGTTCACTTGCAGAGAATTCTCATTTCCACCATCACACTCAGGCAACAAAAATTATATTTTAAAATATAGACTTGCCTGATATGGAAATTTTGTGGAAGTAGTATAGCTTGGAGACCGAATTGGACTTTAATTGCTTGTTGAGAATCATTCATGTTAAAACATAAGGCAATACAACCCTTCTGATTACTGAGCTAGTCTACCTCCATTTAAATTTATTATAAAGACTATCCTGACTTAATCTTTTTCCTAGGGCCACATGCTCTACTAGAATTTTATATGTAATAAGGTATTACTGCCTGTTGTGTCAAAGTCGAGACCCATATATTTTTAGATAATGTTCCTCTATATAATTTAATTTAGACTCATAACTTTTAATATCACAAATACTGATGTTTTCCCTAGTGAACAATCATATTCCTGTACATGTTTATTCACAAAACTACTCAGTATCAGCAAAATCCGTTGAAAATACATTCAATAAGTCAATAATTATATCCACACATTTTATGATCTTGTGCTATTCTGGTTATATAATTTTATTTGTTAAGAATTTTCAGGAGGCTTAAGCACATGTACTGCTCTTGCAGAAGACTTAGGTTTTATCCCTAGCACTAATTTTAGCAGCTCACAATTGTCTGTAACTCTAGCTCAGGGTATCTGAGTTCCTCTTTTAAAACCCTGGGGCAATGCACTCCCATGTGTATATACTCCTACACAGACATATACATATATACATAATTAAAATTAAATTAATATTTTTTTAAAAAGAAAAAATTAATCAAATGTCACAAAATGTCTTAATATAGGATATTTAAGACTATAAAATGAAAATAACCTGAAATGAATATCAAGAGAATTGGAAAGAACCCTAAAGATTTTCTTACAAATTTGAATTCTCAATAGAGAAAATGTATAATACTGAATATTTCTTTTTTTTTCAATTGTGTACTGTATAAAATTAATGTTTGCCACAAAAGATGTCATAAGTATTCTCTTGATTTCCCTGAGATAAATTTAAAGGGTCATATTTTTTTCTGCTGTGTTTCTGTGGGGAAAGGCATTTTACATCCTAAGTGACACTGGGGTAACTAACTGGTATATTATGTAGATTTGTCATTTATTAAAATTCTATGAATAACGATGGCTAATCTGTTGGTTTTGTTTAAGAATAGTATAGATCATATGTATAAAACATTGTAATAATTTCTTACACATTTCCCTCAGAAATTATTTGCAAATATTTATACTTGTATTTACAAAAATAATTGAATTTTAAGTAATGAATATATGTTAACATTGCTCTTTTAATTTCACAAAAACACCTTATTTGGGAGAAATTGCAAATAAAAAATGTCAAACACCTAGGTTAATATAGCTACTCAAATAAGCTCCTGCCAATATCTAAAGTTTATACATATCAATCCACTTCTATACAGTTAGAAGAGCCATTCTGAAGTCATGGAGTTTTGATTTTCATTTTGCACTTTTACTGAAAATTTCATTTTTATGCTTTGATCCAACCTCCAAAAATCTCCTAAAATATCTATGACAAAGTTAAAAGTAAAAACAATTAGCTTTATCAACATTTCATCCTTCCTTATTACCTAATATCTTTTTTTCTCCTTTCTACCTGTTATAGTATAGCCATACATATTTGGTCACCTATATGTATGCATACATTATAGGCTAATGTGGGAGAATATGCACTTATAGGATTTGAGATTGGGTGAGCTTGTTAATATTACATTCTCTAAATCCATTCATCTTCCGTCAAATGTTGTGAAAAGAATACTCCAAGTGCTTTATTTTCCTTACCAGAGATTATGTCTCCAGATAATGAGAATTTCACTGCTTTTAAATAACTAATTGTGCTTGCATTTTGGATATCTAAATAGTTATCTAAAATACAGATACTCATTTAAATACTATGTCTGAAATCTTCCATTGACAATCATCAACTCTTTTTGAACATTCTTCATTGCTAAAAACAGCATTGAAAAAACTGATAAACGGATAAATTTCTTAAAGGCTTCACATATTTTGGCCTACCTTTTCTTCTAGTCCAGTTTAAAGGTTTCGGCTTGATGAAAAATCTCAGAGAGCACAGACTTAGCTCACAGGGCACCAAAATAGTTAGAGATGAAAACTTCATGGAACTGGTGACTGGCCTCAAATGTGAATTGTAAAGCTGAAAAAAAAAAAAAAAAAAAGACTCTTCCAATTAGTTGAAATATACAATGACATAGTATTTAAAATGCATTGGTATCTTCATACCAATGTCATTAATATAAATAAATACTATAGTCAGCTTATTCTTGATATGGGAGTCTCTTCTGTGTGTTGCTTGTATTGGTTAATGAATAAAGAAACACTCTTGGCGAGTTTTAAGCTCCTACTCTAAAGCTACCCACCCAGTGCAGTGAGCCTCAAGGTCCCCAGTAAGAGAGCCCGGGCACCCTCAGCCTGTGCTCCAGGGGCTCCAGTGCTCTCCTGGATCCCTCAATGCCTGCCCCCTCCTTCCTTCTGTCCCCGGATCATTGGGCTACCAGGCAGCCCTGTTTAGGTGCTGAAGAGTTCCATCTGGACGGGTAAGTGTGTGCTAACCAGGGGCGATAGTCCCAGAAGAGAGCACAAACACCCCGCCCTTAGCTACTTCTACAAGGCAGTCTTTCTTACACAAGACCCCCCTCCCCCCTCCAAGCCTGCATTTTCTGCAAGGTCTTTTGCTCAGGAACAGTTTTCTGCTCCTACACTAAGGCTTCCAACCCAGAGCAGTGAGTGCCTGCCTACATGTCAGGCCTCAAGGACCCCTGAAAGGGAGCACTTGCACCTTCACCTTGTGAGGCAGGGTGTCCTGTGTTCTACTCGTCCCTGCCCTGCCCCCCAAGTTCCTCCTTTTTGTCCGCGGGTCATTGGACTACCAGTCGTCCATGTTTGGGTGCTGAGGAGTTCCAGCTCGACAGGACGGTCCCTGCTTCTACACTGAAGAGATATACCCAGAGACTCAGTCACAGCAAAGACTGGACCAAGACACCAGGCCTCTCCTGGCTCCATTTGAAGGAGGAGATGGGAAGGCGCCAATGCAAGACTTCCTCCAACAACATGAAAGGCAACATGACATCACCAGAATCCAG
>NW_026068143.1:692610-701266 GCF_014885135.2 Alexandromys fortis | reverse complement strand
GGCTTGGTGGGAGCCTAGCCAGTTTGGACGTTCACCTTCCTAGACATGGACGTAGGGGGGAAGACATTGGACTTTCCACAGGGCAGGGAACCCTGACTTCTCTTTGGACTGGAGAGGGAGGGGGAGAGAAGTGGGGGGAGGGGGAGAAGGCTGGGAGGAGGAGGAGGGAAATGGGAGGCTGGGAGGAGGCTGAAACTTTTTTTTTCCTTTTCTCAATAAAAAAATAAATAAAATAAAATATATATATAAAGGATCAATGTTGATAGCTAAAAATAATTTTCTGTAGTTATTTTCATAATCTGTACTGTCATAAGAAACTATAGTAACATATAAATGTCTAAGCAAAAATTCATTCATAGCATTAGCAGAATTCCTATTTAGAAGTAATTTAAATACTTTAAGCAAAGATTTTCTTTCTAATTCACAACATATTAAAACTAGTTCTGTCTAATATTTTATGTCTGAAGAGATAGAAGATCATTCTCTAGAACTTTATATATATTTATGTATATATGTATACTATGTAAGTTGATAACTATGGGTTCCAGAAGAGGACTGTCTGATCCTCCATAACTGTGCTTACAGATGGTTGTGAGTCATCTGTCACAGATGCTTGGAACTGAATTCTGATTCTCTACAAAACAGCAAGTGTCTTTAACTGCTCATCCATCTCTCAAACTTTATTTTGTTTTTTTTTTTTTTAGTGCTATGGTTTGATAATTAGAATAAAAGTTATACATACATAAATTTTGTCAGAAATATTTTAAAACCTTGAAGTCTCACAATAAAAATTGACTTGATTATGTGAAGAGCTCCAATGTATTATTTAAAAAATTATTTAATATGAATACTACTTATATCTAAATGACTATAACTTAAATTTTTAGTTTAAAATTTCAAATCATGTGTCTTTTTGATGAGATATAAAATAACCATCTTGCATGTATGTATTTGTTAGTATCTTTCCTCTGCATATTTTTCTAGTAAATTATGAATGGGTTTATGAGACAGATTCAAGATTCCACTGTTCTTCTCCATATTATGACTGAAATGCTATTTAGATTAATATTGTAATCCTCCTTGCTCTTTGTATTAAAATGAAAGAATAGAAATTAGGGAGATGACATTGCAGAGAATAACGTGTGAAAGAAAGTGATATCAACAGAAGATTGAAAACCTTCCTATATTTTGGCTGCCTGTTTAAAAAAAAAAAACATGCTAAACAGTAGTGTAAAATACTGGGGGAAAAAGACAGAAAAACTCATAGGTTGTCTCTTTCTCTCTCTCTCTCTCTCTCTCTCTCTCTCTCTCTCTCTCTCTCTCTCTCTCTCTCTCTCTCCCTTCAGTTTTGTCCAGCTCTGAAACAATTCCTTGTTTTTCTATTTCTCTTCTTTAATAACCTGTCTTATTTCCTGTAACTGTTTACTTATCTGTATACAATTAATTCTTAAGAAACACAACGCAGGAAAACTTTAACAGGTACACTTGGAAACTCTAATTTGTGCCTATAATATCTGGAAGAGCCAGCAAGGAGAAAAACATGAAATGCCTCTGAAGTCTACTTTTGTCTTTAAGAAAAAAAGCTAATGCACTTCAGTTCCTTCCTTTTGTCTTAAAAATTATGAACAGATTTGTTCACACCATAAGAGAACAAACTACAACCTTTGACATTTCTCTTTTCTTTCTACAGCTATACTACCTTCATTTTTAGGGTCAAGTATGTGTCTGGACACTCACTCCCTGACCTGCCTTTTTTCAAGAATGGTAGCTGGATTTATGTCTGGACAAGGAACAGTATTTGCCTCTGCAGAGGTTGCTAACACAAGACTTAAGGTTGGGAGCCAGCTGCTGCTACTGGTTGATGTTAAACTAGTGAGATATATGTTACAAAATAAGATTCATGTCCTGAGGGTGAATTGGTCTAAATTTTCATGGGACTGCTTCCAACACAGGTATCTACAAGAATACCAAAATCCAACTGTCAAGTGATTAGTCAAAACAATAATATCAGCCACACTAAACAATATGGTTATTACTGTTTGATTACATAAGTTTCACAATGCCATTTCATCCTCAGAGGATCACTTAATACCTAGACTTTCTTGCATCAACACTGTTCATGTGTGTATCACAAATTTTCACTTCTCTGTTTCTTTGCTTTTTCCTTTCATCTTCCCAGACACTTGCCTGGATAACAAGAATGGCTGACACAGATGCAGCTGAAAAAAATACAAAAAATAAAAATGTAAAAACACATAATATTTTAAATGATATCTGTAATTGTGCAAACCCTATTTTCAAATGAGAAACAGTAGATAACAAAACTCATGTGAAATGTCTCTCCAAACTGCAGAGCTACACGACCTCAGTATTATCCCATTTGCCCAAAGTTACCAAACAAAAGGCAACCCAGTATTGCAATTCATACTGAGAAAGAAGACTCTTATACATACAATCCTTTCCAACGGTTACACTATTCTACATAAGGGAAGTACCAGAAACCATGGAGCAAGCCAAGCCCATGTCTGTTTTACAAAGACTTCAAATAATGCAAGGAGATGCACAGACTTATCTCTAATGATTTATCTTGATTTATCAGCAACTTACAGACCTTATCTTTAGCTTATGAGTTTGCATACTACTTTATTATATCTCTAACTGGGATAGGGTAACAGAAAATTTTGGAAGAAACAAACAAAAAAAAACATGTAGATGAGCTATTAAATTCTTTTGCATGTCTTCAAAGTGAACAGAACCTGCAAGATCACAAACTCACTAATTGTAAAAAAAAACCAACCCAGTATAGAACCATAATCATATTTCAATGAAGCCTTATTACAGAAATGCAAACATGTATTGATAAAGGTGTTATTTTTGACAAGATCTGAGAAGTAACTCAAGAAAGGGGAGACAAATTTTGCCTTATATCTCAACAGTCTAGTTGAAACTTTCTAGAAATTGACCAACTTGATTCCTTTATACCCAGAAGGAGAAGCTCGTTTAGACTATCATTTTAATATACAGTCAGTCCTGGACATACATACACAGCTTTAGAAACTACATATAAGTTATTAAATTCCTCAGATTCAGCTATTACACACAAAGGAATGAATAACCAGATCCAAAGAAAGAAAATAAAAAGACACAGATGATTGTGTTTCATCAAATATTCAGATCAAAAGAAAAAAGTTCAGGTGCTCCTCAAGTACAAGGGGCCAAGTTGGTGGTCAGGCACCATACACCCTTATTCTCTGGACCATATTCTCTGAGACATGACACTGAAATATAGACTATGCCTGTTCATAGAACAGAGGGGCCAGCCCTAATATCATAGCAACTTTAAAGGAATAATATTTCCCAGGAAGGAAGCAGAATCCATATCCTGATATCCTCATCTTTACTGAAAGCTTTGCATTACCTTAGGTGTAGTAGGTAACAAAAATATAATAACTGATACTTAGACACTTATTTAGACTTTATCTCTTTCTCTGGAAAAAGAAAGTAGCTGATCTTACCAACTCCTTCCATTCAAGGTTTTTTCCTAAAATGTAATAGCTACATTACCAGCAATGTTCACAATTAATATATAAAAAAAAATGACTCACACTAAAGCCACACATGCATGTTTGAAGTATTCCCCAAATAGAGAAATGATGAATGGGTGGTGAGGTACAATTATATATTCTGTCAGCTATATTTTAAATAAATGCTGATTGGCTGATAGCCAGGCAGGAAGTATAGGCAGGAAAATCAGATAAGAAGTAGAGGTGGGGCAATGAAAAGAGGAGCATTCTGGGAAGAAGGAAGCTCTTTTGGCAGTCCTGCCCAGACCACGGAAGAAGCAGGATATGATCTACCCCGCTGAAAAAGGTACTGAGCCATGTGGCTAAAATATACTAGAATAACAGGCTGGTATACATTATAAGAGCTAATATAAAGCCTGAGCTAATGGGCCAATCAGTTTATATCTAATGTAGACACTGTGTGATTTTCTTTGGGGCTTACTGGCTGTGGGAACTAGGCAGGACAGAAAACCCAAAGAACAGGCCTCTCCTGTTACAGATGGGAAGAGCGGGTACAGAGGGGAGCCTGGGAGCTAAATATCTAAATTAGAATTACCATTTTTTCACTGCATATCTTCAAGCCAAACAGCCACATATACTTTTTTAAAAGTCAGTTCCTGGGCTGGAAATTTTAAAAAATCAGTTATTGGCTCAGTTGTATAGAGCACTGGCTGCTCTCCCAGAGGACCTGGGTTAAATTACCAGCACACATATGGTAGCTCACAACTGTCTATAACTCCATTATCAGGGAATGTAACACTCTCACACAGAATATCTTCAGGCAAAACAAAAGTGCACATTGAAAAAATAAATAAATACATAAAAAAATCTTAAAAAATAAGTTCCTAATTTTTCTATTTTTTTGGAACTGGCCATTTATAAGGATTCTAAATGTCTTTTGCACAAATCCAATTGATATTTTTTATGAGAAGGATAAAAATCCACACTAGGAACCAGAAAAAATGAGGGTTCAGACTGTAAATATTGTGGATCCTACTTTTCCTTTGTCCTTGGGCAACAGGAAATTTAACTATTATCTCAGTAACCATTTTGATACTGATAAACTAATCAATGATAATGGGGCATGGTGTTTGCTTACCCCTGTGAGAAATAACAGTATTTTATATTTAAACTATATAATGATACAAAGGCTACAGAAACTCTCCTATGCCTGTTACATGGCATATGACCTGTCAAGTTTCTCATAAAATATCTACTCTCTCTTAGTATGCAAATATGATACTTGGAATCTGACCCATTTCTATTAGGGATTTGGAGACACGAGATCCCTTTATAATGCAAAATTTTCCATATATTTTTCTCATAAATATTTTTGGTCCTAGGGACTTTCTTGAGCTATAAGATTATAAGACATTGAATGTGTGTGTGTGTGTGTGTGCGCGTGTGTGTGTGTGTGTAAGAAGGTTACTTTCTGTTGTAATACAGAGATGTCATGGTCCATATACTTCAACAAACACCTTTACAAATGAAAGTACAATAGAAAGACTCTTAATTTTTATAAAGTTTCTATTGAGAAAGCCTTGACCTCCTTATACAATTGGTCCTTCAGAATTGGAAGACTTTAGCAATTTTGGAACTCAGGTGGGGTCCCTGTTCGGGCACCACTGTGGATTGCGTTGGGTGGGCTACTCAGTCTAGGGGTTAGTAACCCACCCGCAATCCAGTTATTCCAGGGTCTCGGAGGGGCGCTACCTGGAAGGGAGTGAGCTAAGACAGAAGAACGAGACCAAGCAACTTTGTCAAGGCCTCAGTTTATTAGGGACGGGTTACAGTTTATATATGGTAAGGGATGAGGGGCAGGGTACGGGATCTCGCAGGCCGCGTGGTTCCGGTCACGTAGCTCGGTTACATTCAGACAGACAGATAGGGCCAGGAAGTCACGAGTTGCCACACCTGGTTCCCTGGGTAGCTGGAATGTGAGGTGTATTCTGCTAATAGATTAACAGTTAATTGGGTGAGCAGATTCTGTCAATAGAACATAATTATGGGTGTGAGGTTCTCTGCAGACTCCCTAGAGTGATGGTCTCTGTAATGATTGTTAGGGGGGAAATGGCTCCTGACAAGGTGGGAGGGGCTATCATAATGTTTAATAAATGTTCTGCCTTTAGATTTGCAATTCACTGAAAGTTGTTAAAAATCCAATAAAACTAGAGGTGATGATTAAGGTGTACCCAAATCTAACCTCTAAGATCTATTAGGTATTATTCCTAGGAAATATCTTTGAATTAATTAGTAGCTTTCTATGGAAAATAACACCCACAGTGGCTATGATTATTATCTATGCTCCAGATTCTAGCTTGTCACTAAGGTTTTTGAATCCCAAACTTAATAATTCAACTAGTATCTTCTAGAATTTCCCAATTTCTGCAAGTAAATGTACTGACCCTTCTCCTGACACAGAAAATCTGAACCTGAAAAGGAGAATCCTGTACAATGGAAGGCACAATACAAAGAAAATTCTATGGTCTCTATTAGGCAAGCCTTATGTCCTTTCACACAGAAGACAGTCAATTGTGCTTCTCTTGATGAAACAGAGTTTTAGTACTACAACTCTTGTGGTGGACCTGAGGAAGACTAGGGAATATGGTAGTCTAAGAAAATCCAGAGAATAACATGTAAAAGAAAACATCACCAGAAATTTTGAAGAAGGCTCTTGTCCACATGTAGAAAACCAGCAAAGGAAAAACAAACAAGCCATGCAAAATACTCATGAAAAGTCATGGGATTCCTGTCTTTTCCTCTTTGGAAGCAAAACTATGATCCAGCTTTGGGGTAATTTCTATCTAGTGTGTTTTTCTTTTATACACCCATCTCTTTCCACATAACTTTCTATTTGTCTCTCTACAGTTCATTGTTAATAAACAGAAGAAATGGCAATATGCCAACAAGTGACTGCCAGTACTCATATTTGCACAAATAACTTCAATATTAGGATCTGTATATTTGAAACATTTATATATGGTTATGTTTTGTTCTTGTTATTATTATGATGATGCTTGAGACAGTGTCTCATGTACAGGCCTAAAATTTGCTTTATAACAAAAACGGACTCTGAATTTCTTATTTCTGCCCCCACCTATCAATTGTTGAAATTAAAGACATGCAGCACTACAACTATTTAAGGACTGAACCAAGAGTTTCATTCATGCTAGGTAAGTGCTCTTCCGATTGAGTGTTGTTGCCAGCCCTATGTTTGTTTTGTGATATTAGGTAGTTACTTAAAAACTGAGGACAAACTTCTCCCTCAGTTAGCCTTGGACCCTATAAAAGGTATCCTTTGTGAATCATTATTTTTATAAATAAAGATTACTGATGAATAAAAGAAGGGGAAGCATCAAACTGTTGCTTTTAGAATTTGAAATATCACAGTGAATTTGTGGTAACCTCCTTTACAATTCATAAGAAAAATGTTTGGCAAAACTTTTTGAAAAGTTAAAAAGGATCTCCCCTTAAACATGCAAGGATAGAGACTTCCTCCAATAAGGGAAAAGACCTCTTCTATAAATTTAGGAAAACAGTCTGAAACCAGAAAGAGAAATGAAACATGTTAATCCTGGAGATATTTTAGGATGGGAGGAATAATATCTTCTTTAATGAAATACATACTTAGAGGCTAAAGAAGTAAGAATGTTGAGGGAGTGAACTGACCTTGGGGGAGGGCAAGCTAGGTACATGTTCCGAGAACTGTTAAGCATGAACACAATTATTATATACAAATTCAGTGATGAACACAAACATAAAGTTTAGTAGGTACAAAGATATAAGATAGAAAATATACAGAATAAAAATAATTGTACTAGCCATTTTAAGAAGAGATAACTGAATCCCCAGCAGTCAGCTAGCAGGCGAGAGACCTGTGAGCAAGCCACACTACCACCTTTGTCACCCATTGGACACCTTTACCCCCCAACCCACTGTACCACCCAACCCTACCTACCCTAGCATCCTCCCCATGAACAACCCTCCTCTGAAACATCTGCAGACCCTATAGGATTAAGCTTTACCCATACCTGTTTGAACAAAAGGTGAGAGACAAGTCTCCCAGCTATACTGCCCCAACCTCTAGGACCTAAACCCCAAAGCACATCAAGTGTGTCTTCTTCTCCCATTTCAGCTCCAACAGGCAGATGGGGCCCTACTCCAAGTTCTCATGGAAATACACTACTCTCCTGAAGTCCTCAGCAGCCCGCCAGCAGGCATACCTACAATCAGGCCACAATACCACTGGCCCCACTTACTGTATTCTGTTCTCCCATAACCTTCTCTGCTGTTGAAGCCCACCTACCCCAATATCTTCCTCATGGAAAGTCTTTCCCAACATCAGTAGACCCTATAGGCAAAAGAACTACCTATACCAGATGGAAGTATAGGCATAAAAACGGACACTTTTAACATGCACACCAGTTGGAAGAACAGACTCCTTAGCTACAGGCACAATTCACATCAGTAGGAAGAACAAACTCTGTAGCCGTATATAAAGTCCACACCAGTCAGAAAAAGTGGAAAATACACTGGATTTAGAAACCAAAACTCCCACATTCCTCATCTGAGACAACACTAATGGACTTGACAAGAAGGCAATCACCAGAACCATTAACCATTCAGGCCAAAAGATAATAAAAGAAATTGATAGTAATAGAGCAAAAGTCCCATTCAACAAAGACATCACAAGAACCAACACTTGTAACTCTAATTATCCCAAATCCAGAGGGGTAAAGGCCAGTGCAAGAATACATTTAACAAGAGACACCCCTCCTACACTTCCTGGTCATCCTCAGGGGCTACTCTGCCCGATACTTCCTCTCTCTTCCTATCCCACCCAGCTTGCATCCACAACCCTCTCCGCCCCCTCCGTCTGACCCCCTTCCCTCTTTGACCACATAACATCTCCCAGCCCAGCCTGTTCGGGCTCTAGGACCTAATCCGAATCGGCAGGGCAAACGGGAGGGTGCTAGCTCCTTTGTCCCCACTAGCCTGCCTGCAGCAAGCTAGGTAGGTCCTTTGTTTACGAGACACCTAGCAGCAAGGAGTTCCGGTCCAGGCACCAGGAGAGACATCACTGGGGTGAGTGA